>NC_053028.1:285200351-285306835 GCF_003073215.2 Triticum urartu
AATTAGCTAGAGTAGCTCAGTGCAGAGCATTGTAGACATAGAATTCGCAAAATACTTACGGATCTGTATGTGACAGACCCGTTGATTAAAATTATCTCACAAGCAAAACATGATCACACCTTAGTACTCTTTGGGTGTTAATAACATAAATAATGTGAACTAGATTATTGACTCTAGTAAACCCTTTGGGTATAGGTCACATGACGATGTGAACTATGTGTGTTAATCACATGGTGATGTGAACTCTTAGTGTTGAATCACATGGCGATGTGAACTAGATTATTGACTCTAGTGCAAGTAGGAGACTGAAGGAAATATGCCCTAGAGGCAATAATAAAGTTATTATTTATTTCCTTATATCATGATAAATGTTTATTATTCATGCTAGAATTGTATTAACCGGAAACATAATACATGTGTGAATACATAGACAAACAGAGTGTCACAGAGTGTCACTAGTATGCCTCTACTTGACTAGCTCGTTAATCAAAGATGGTTATGTTTCCTAACCATGGACAAAGAGTTGTTATTTGATTAACGGGATCACATAATTAGGAGAATGATGTGATTGACATGACCCATTCCATTAGCTTAGCACCCGATCGTTTAGTATGTTGCTATTGCTTTCTTCATGACTTATACATGTTCCTATAACTATGAGATTATGCAACTCCCGTTTACCGGAGGAACACTTTGTGTGCTACCAAACGTCACAACGTAACTGGGTGATTATAAAGGAGCTCTACAGGTGTCTCCAAAGGTGATGTTGGGTTGGCGTATTTCGAGATTAGGATTTGTCACTCCGATTGTCGGAGAGGTATCTCTGGGCCCTCTCGGTAATGCACATCACATAAGCCTTGCAAGCATTGCAACTAATGAGTTAGTTGTGAGATGATGTATTATGGAACGAGTAAAGAGACTTGCCGGTAACGAGATTGAACTAGGTATTGGATACCGACGATCGAATCTCGGGCAAGTAACATACCGATGACAAAGGGAACAACGTATGTTGTTATGCGGTCTGACCGATAAAGATCTTCGTAGAATATGTAGGAGCCAATATGGGCATCCAGGTCCCGCTATTGGTTATTGACCGGAGACATGTCTCGGTCATGTCTACATTGTTCTCGAACCCGTAGGGTCCGCACGCTTAAGGTTACGATGACAGTTATATTATGAGTTTATGCATTTTGATGTACCGAAGGTTGTTCGGAGTCCCGGATGTGATCACGGACATGACGAGGAGTCTCGAAATGGTCGAGACATAAAGATTGATATATTGGAAGCCTATGTTTGGATATCGGAAGTGTTCCGGGTGAAATCGGATTTTACCGGAGTACCGGGAGGTTACCGGAACACCCCGGGAGCTATATGGGCCTTAATGGGCCATAGTGGAAGAAGAGGAGAGGCTGCTAGGGCTTTGGGCCGCGCCCCTCCCCCCTAGTCCGAATAGGACAAGGAGAGAGGGGGCCGGCGCCCTCCTCCTTCCTCTCTCTCTCTTTTCCACCTCATGAATCCTATTCCAACTAGGATTGGGGGAGAAGTCCTACTCCCGGAGGGAGTAGGACTCCTCCTGGCGCGCCATATGTGGCCGGCCGGCCTCCCCCTCTTGGTCCTTTATATACGGAGGCAGGGGCACCCCAGAGACACACAAGTTGATCCACGTGATCATATTCTTAGCCGTGTGCGGTGCCCCCTTCCACCATAGTCCTCGATAATATTGTAGCGGGTGCTTAGGCGAAGCCCTGCGAGTAGTACATCAAGATCGTCACCACGCCGTCGTGCTGACGGAACTCTTCCCCCTGACACTTTGCTGGATCAGAGTCCGGGGATCGTCATCGAGCTGAACGTGTGCTAGAACTCGGAGGTGCCGTAGTTTCGGTGCTTGATCGGTCGCCGTGGAGACGTACGACTACATCAACCAAGTTAACGCTTCCGTTGTCGATCTACAAGGGTACGTAGATCACACTCTCCCCCTCTCGTTGCTATGCATCACCATGATCTTGCGTGTGCGTAGGAAATTTTTTGAAATTACTACGTTCCCACAAGGAGCTGTCCTCTTGCCATAAGCTCTATGGGCTAAGTTGGGACACCCCCTGCAGGGATTTGAACTTTCGAAAGCCGAGCCCGCGGTTATGGGCATATGGGAATTTGTTAACGTCCAGTTGTAGAAAACCTGAAGTTGACCTTAATTAAAATGCATCAAACGCGTGTGTAACCGTGATGGTCTCTTTCCTGTGGAGTCCGGGATGTGAACACGGTGCTGGAGTTATGCTTGACGTAGGTTGTTTAGGATCACTTCTTGATCATACTTTCTCGAACGTGCTTTGCCTTCTCTTCTCGCTCTCATTTGCGTATGTTAGCCACCATATATGCTAGTCGCTTGCTGCAGCTCCACCTCATACCTTTGCCTTACCTATAAGCTTAAATAGTCTTGATCGCGAGGGTGTGAGATTGCTGAGATTGCTGAGTCCCCGTGACTCACAGATACTTCCAAAACCAGTTTGCAGGTGCCGATGTTACCGAGCAGGTGACGCAACCGAGCTCAAGGAGGAGCTCGAGGAAGGTCTTGTCCTTTATGTTGTTTCGTTCTAGTTGATCAGTAGTGGAGCCCAGTTGGGGTCGATCGGGGATCTGTGTAGCATTTGGGGTACTCTTCTTTTATTTTGGCTCCGTAGTCGGGCCCTGATTGTATCTGGATGTTGTAATGCTTTATTCATGTAATTGTGTGAAGTGGCGATTGTAATCCAACTATGTATCTTTTCCCCTATTGTTTTACATGGGTTGTTTGCGAAGATTACCTCACTTGCGACATTGCTTTTAATGCGGTTATGCCTCTAAGTCATGCTTCGACATGTGGGAGATATAGCCGCATCGAGGGCGTTACAATGAAGATGGCCACCGGAGAGGGATTCCCCCTCCAGCAGGGTGTCGGAACGGGTCTAGATTGGCTTTCGGTGGCTACGGAGGCTTCTGGCAGCGGAACTCCCGATCTATTGTGCTCCCCGATCGTTTTAGGGTATATGGAGATATATAGGAGGAATAAGTACGTCAGGGGAGCCACGAGGGGCCCACGAGGGTGGAGGGCGCACCTAGGGGGTGGGCGCGCCCCACTACCTCGTGGCTTCCTCGAAACTTCCTTGACGTGGACTCCAAGTCTCGCGGGTTGCTTTCCTTCCAAAAATAAGTTCCATGAAGTTTCAGGTCAATTGGACTCCATTTGATTTTCCTTTTCTGTGATACTCTAAAAAAAGGAAAAAACAGAAACTGGCATTGGGCTCTGGGTTAATAGGTTAGTCCCAAAAATCATATAAAATAGCATATAAATGTATATAAAACATCCAAGGTTGATAATATAATAGCATGGAACAATCAAAAATTATAGATACGTTGGAGAGATATCAAGTAACATGCTACACTACTCTAATGCAAGCAGTAGAGAGAAGAATAAGCGATATTTGGTGATCGGGGGGGGGGGGCTTGCGTGGTTGCTCTGGCAAGGAGGGGTCGTCAACACCGTAGTCGATCGAGGGTACCGGCAGCGGTCTTGGGGTCTGCCAGAAAGAAGTAACGGAGGGGGAACACAATAAATAACAGAGCAAACAAAGCAACACAAAGCGTAACATGGCAATGCGCAGTGCTAGGGGTGACCTAACGCGGTATGAGGTGATACCGGTGAAGGGGGGAAACATCCGGCAAAATATCCCCGGTGTTTCGCGTTTTTGGACAGATGAATCGGAGGGGGAAAGATGCGTGTTCGCTATGCTAGGGATGTGTGGCGGGCGAACGGGTTGCGTATCCGGATTCGTCTCGTCATTCTAAGCAACTTTCATGTACAAAGTTTTTCCATCCGAGCTATGGTTTATTTTATCTTAATTTTAAAATATTTAAATCATTTTTAGGATTTTTTTTTAATTATTTTAATTCAACATTATCCAGAACAATGCATGCTGACGTCAGCAGTCAACATGGGTGTTGACTGGTTAAACTAACGGGTGGGTCCCATTCGTCATTGACTAGACTAACTAATCCTGATTAATTAGTTTAATTAGTTGGTTAGTTTAATTAATTAAAATTAATTAGGTTAATTAATTCTTTAATTAATTAATTATTTTATTATTATTATTATAAAAAATTTATTTATTAAATGTCCTGGGGGGTTTGGGGCCCCACATGTCATAGGGCCACGGGCACTGGGTGCGGGCGCTCGTGCCCGAGGCCACCAGGGGGCGGGGAACACCCGGGCGCCCACATGGGCGTGCGCCAGCGGCCACGATGCGGCTGGAGCCGCGGGGGGAGGGACCGGTGACCGGAGGCGGCACTGAAGGGTGAGGTAGGACTGGCAGCAAAGGTAGGCAGGGGAGGCGGAGCTGCGCCTCAGCAGCAGCGAAGGTGCGGCGGATGGTGGCAGCAGCAGTAGCAGATGCAGGGAGGCGCGGCCTGGTGCGCAAGGCAAGCAGCCAAGGCATGGCCTGATCATTGCCGAAGCGAGGTGAGCAGCGTGCAGGCGCGGCGGGGAGGCCAGGGGGCGCGTCGGAGCGAGCTCCGTGCGCGGGTGCGGCGGGCACGATGGCCAGCGATGGGGGAACGTGGCGACAAGGAAGCACGCAGTAGCGGCAGCGGAAGGCTGCCGGTGCGTGTGGCATGGCGATGAGCGTGGGTTGGCGTGCGACAGAGGAGGAGATCGGGGCTCACTGCGGGTGTAGGGGACAAGGCGGCGTGCTCGGGGAGGCTCGGGGTGGCCGGAGTTGGTGGCGGCGTGCGGCGGCCCAAGGAGGAAGTCCAGCACGGGCCGGCATCGTTCGGGGAAGGTGCCGGTGTCGGGGTTGAGCGGCCCCGGGCTCGAGGCGTTTCCGGCAGGGAGGAGGACGTGGAGGCGCGAGAGGAAGGGAGCTGCAAGGAGGAGGCCGGAGGGCGGCGCTCGGCGCCGGCGGGCAGCGACTGTCCTCAGGCACGGGCACTCCGAGAGGAGGGGAGCGAACAGGGGCGCCCCTCCCCCGTGCGTATGTGTGTGTGTGTGTTCTTCGTGGGTGATGGCGCGGGGAGGGAACGAGGGAGAATGGGGGATCGTGGGGGAACCGGGGTGTAGTGGGCTAGGGTGGGGGGGGGGGGGGGGGGGTTATGCGGGGGCGCGGCTGGGCCAGCCTAATGGCCCGGTGCCCTGCTGGGCCGAACGGCCCAGGGGAGGGGGGTCTTGCTTCATTTTTTTGCTTTGTTTTGTTTCTGTTTTACTTTTCTTTTTCTGTTTATAGTTTAGAATCTAATTATTTTAGTTTTGTAAAACACACCTTTAGCACCTAGATTAGCATATCAAGTTAGACCAGGGCCATAGAAAGTTTAGTGCCAAATTAAATTACTTAAATGTTATATTAACTATAAAAGGTATTTACTTAATTATTTACCTACTGTTTTAATTATTGTAGAGCCTTTAAACACTTCGTCAAAGTTTGGTTTCGCCACCACAATTACCTATGATTTATCCGACACATTTAGAACATTTTTGTTTTAGCGTTTGAAAACTTTTGTTGTTTGCTTGATTTTGAATTTGAATTTGAATCGGTTTCGAACTAACGCAATATTAGCAACAGTATTCGAGGTGACGTGGCATCATTCACAAAGTTTTACTGTAGCTTTATTACACGGGTGTCACAACCGTTTACGCTCACTTTTACCACTTGCTACCTTGCTGTTTTTATATTTTCAGATTACAAAAACCTATATCTACCATCCATATTGCACTTGTATCACCATCTCTTCGCCAAACTAGTGCACCTATACGATTTACCATTGTATTGGGTGTGTTGGGGACACAAGAGACTCTTTGTTATTTGGTTGCAGGGTTGTTTGAGAGAGACCATCTTCATCCTACGCCTCCCACAGATTGATAAACCTTAGGTCATCCACTTGAGGGAAATTTGCTATTGTCCTACAAACCTCTGCACTTGGAGGCCCAACAACGTCTACAAGAAGAAGGTTGTGTAGTAGACATCAAGGCATCCACGAAAACACTTTTCCACCGCCACGACCTTCCGTTCCTGTGAGATCCCATCTAGGGACCTTTTTCGGCACCCTGCCGGAGGGGGATTCGATCATGGAGGGCATCTACATCAACTCTATTGCCCTTCCGATGAAGCGTGAATAGTTTATCTCAGACCTACATGACCATAGCTACTAGCTAGCTAGATGACTTCTCTCTCTTTGGTTCTCAATACCATGTTCTCCTCGATGTTCTTGGAGATCTATCAGATGTAATCTTCTTTTGCGGTGTGTTTGTCGAGATCCGATGAATTCTAGATTTATGGTCAACTTATCTATGAATATTATTTGAATCTTCTTGGTATTCTTATATGCATGATTTGATATCTTTGTAATTCTCTTCGAACTATCGGTTTAGTTTGGAAAACTAGATTGGTTTTTCTTGCAATGGGAGAAGTGCTTAGCTTTGGGTTCAATCTTGCGGTGTCCTTTCCCAGTGACAGTAGGGTCAGCAAGGCACGTATTGTATTGTATTGTTGCCATGGAGGATAAAAAGATGGGGTTTACATCATATTGCTTGAGTTTATTCCTCTACATGATGTGATCTTACTTAATGTGTTACTCTGTTCTTCATGAACTTAATACTCTAGGTGCAGGCAGGAGTCGATCGATGAGTGGAGTAATAGTAGTAGATGCAAAATCATTTCGGTTTACTTGACACGGACATGATGACTATATTTCATAATCATTGCCTTTGATATCGTCATAACTTTGAGCTTTTCTATCAATTGCTCGACAGTAATTTGTTCACCAACTATATAATTTGCTATCTTGAGAGAAGCCTCTAGTGAAACCTATTGCCCATGGGTCTATTTTCCATCATATAAGTTTCCGATCTTCTAATTTCCATCATATTAGTTTCCGATCTACTATTTTGCAATCTTTTAGTTTCCGATCTATAAACCAAAAAACCCCAAAATATTTACTTTATCTTTTGTTTAGTTTTATCTATCTTTATTAGATCTCACTTTTGCAAGTGACTGTGAACGGATTGAAAACCCCTTTATCGCCTTGGGTGCAAGTTGTTTGATTGTTTGTGCAGGTATTGGTGATTTGTGCATTGTCTCCTACTGGATCAATACCTTGGTTCTCTAACTGAGGGAAATACTTATCTCTACTTTGCTGCATCACCCTTTCCTCTTCAAGGGAAAAAACCAACGCAAGCTCAAGAAGTAGCAGGGAGAATTTCTAGCGCCGTTGCCGGGGAGATCTACGCCAAGTCAGGACATACCAAGTACCCATCATAAAACTCTCATCTCTTGCATTACATTATTCGCCATTTGCCTCTTGTTTTCCTCTCCCCCACTTCTAAAATGATTTTCAAAAAGTTTTGCCCTTTTCTTCGCCCTTCTTTCGTTCGTCCTTCTGTTTTCTCGTGTTGCCATGTGCCTTCTATTTGCTGGCATCTTCACTTGCTAAAAATCTATTGTTATGGATCCTCATCCGCTTGCTAATCTTTTCAAAAGATCCAATTATGATGAACCAATTGCTAGTGAGTTAAGTGCACTAGATTATCTTTATGAGGTTTTGATTGAAATTCATGAATCTGGAAATTGTGATGAAGTATTGAATGAAGAACTATATGAAGTGATTCACGATAGCTCCTTGAATGAAAAGCATGATTGCAATGATATTATTATAAACTCTATTAATGTCAATTGTATTAATGATATGCAAAACCCTAAGCTTGCGGATGCTAGTTTTGCTATGTCCACTACTTGTTGCAATGATCATGATTGGGGTGATTCTACTTATAATTAAAAAAATTATTTAAGCCCCATGATGAATATGAGATTGATAATAATGTTTGCAATAATATTGAAAGTGGGTTTGGAAGAGTGTCAACTATAGGAAATAATGACCCCACTACTTTGGAGATTGATAAGTCTTATGAAACTTTTGATAAAAGTGGGTTTGGAGAGGCCATGACTTTATTTGATGATAATCCCACTATTTTGGAAGAGTGTCAACTTTGCATCCATGTGGATCATAAAGAGAAAAATTTATGTGATAGTTTTATTGTTGAACTTGAATATGATCCCACATGTAATTGTTACGGGAGAGGAAAATATGGTTGTAGCAATTTTCGTGTTACAAAATTACCTCTCGTTATGTTGAGATTGCTATTGTTTCTTTCTTCTTCCTTACATATGGTAGTTTTTGCTTGTCTTGATAATTTGTTTGCTTATAAAATCCCTATGCATAGGAATCATGTTAGACATAAACTTGTTTGTCACATGTTTTATGATGCTCTCTTTATGTTTCAATTGCTATCTTTCATGTGAGTATCATTAAAATTATCAATGCCTAGCTAGGGGCGTTAAACAATAGCGCTTGTTGGGAGGCAGCCCAATTTTATTTTTGAGTTTTTTTGTTTTGCTACTGTTCTTGAATAAATTACACATTATTACCTCTGTAGTAAATGTGTTTTTGTGTTTTAATTAGTGTTTGTGCCAAGTAAGACCTTTGGGATGGCTTACGGTGATAGTTGATTTGATCTTGATGAAAAACAGAGACTTTTGCGCTCAGGAAAATAATTCTCATTTTTAACAGAGGCATGATAAAATACTGATTCGTTTTGAATAAGATTATTAAAAAATCCCAGGTTGTCCTAATTTTCCAGAATAGTTGGAGTTACAGAAGTATTCTTGAGTTACAGATTACTCTAGACTGTTCTGTTTTTGACAGATTCTGTTTCCTTTGTGTTGTTTGCTTATTTTGATGAATCTATGGGTAGTATCGGGGGGTATGAACCATGGAAAAGTTAGAATACAGTATATATTACACCAATATAAATAAAGAATGAGTTCACAACAGTACCAAAAGTGGTGATTTATTTTCTTATACTAACGGAGCTTATGAGATTTTCTATTGAGTTTTGTGTTGTGAAGTTTTCAAGTTATGGGTAAGGATTTGATGGACTATGGAATAAGGATTGGCAAGAGCCTAAGTTTGGGGATGCCCAGGGCACCCCAAGGTAATATTCAAGGACAACCAAGAGCCCCAGCTTGGGGATGCCCAGGAAGGCATCCCCTCTTTCGTCTTCGTATATCAGTAACTTTACATGAGGCTATATTTTTATTCACCACATAATATGTGTTTTGCTTGGAGCGTATTGTATGATTTTAGTCTTTGCTTTTTAGTTTTCCACAATCATACCTGCGTACACACCTTTTGAGAGGGACACACATGAATCGTGATTTATTAGAATACTCCATGTGCTTCACTTATATCTTTTGAGCTAGGCAATTTTGCTCTAGTGCTTCACTTATATCTTTTTAGAGCACGACGTTGTAAAAATTATTGAACGCTCATGCTTCACTTATATTATTTTGAGATTCTCTAAACAACATGGTAATTTGCTCTGGTTATGAATTTAGTCCTAATATGATAGACATCCAAGAGGGATATAATAAAAACTTTCATATAAAGTGCATTGAATACTATGATAAGTTTGATTCCTGATGATTGTTTTGAGATATAGAGATGGTGATGTTAGAGTCATGCTAGTGAGTAATTGTGAATTTGAAAAATACTTGTGTTAAGGTTTGTGAGTCCCATAGCATGCACGTATGGTGAACCGTTGTGTAATAAAGTTGGAGCATGAGGTATTTTTTGATTGTCTTCCTTATGAGTGGCGGGCAGGGACAAGCGATGGTCTTTTCCTACTAATCTATCCCCCTAGGAGCATGAGTGTAGTACTTTGTTTCGATGACTAATATATTTTTGCTATAAATATATGAGTTCTTTATGACTAATGTTGAGTCCATGGATTATACGCACTCTCACTCTTCCACCATTGTTAGCCTCTCTAGTGTCGCGCAACTTTCGCCGGTACCATACATGTTGGGTTCACGGTAGGGTGCGTTGACTGCAAATTAAAATTTTCCTACATGTAGAACAACAAGAACATGCTACGGGAGATGGAACACAGATCGTTACCACTAGACGGGTAGTGCCGTGCAGCGGAAGAAGAGTTGGGGCAGCGCATCTCCTCCTCGTCCGATCTCCCTCGAATAGCTGGTCGTCGGTTCCGACATACAGGTTCGCCGGAGCGGCACAAGTGCACCGCTTCTAACGGTATACGTGCGTGCAGGAGGAACATCGTGCGGTGGACTACTAGGTTCGATCACACAGTCGGCGGTCGAGTGGAGGTGGCTATTCGCAACAGATGCAAACCCTAGTGACAGCGTTAAAGCAATCAATCTCATGAGTGTGCCGCACCCCCACTTTATATAGGCGTTCGTCCAGGGCTCAACACTTGGGCCTCGCACGGACCCTAAAGCCCAAAATCTGTCCGGCCTGGATCCGAGTCCGAGTAGGAACACTTCTGACTCATGGAGTCGGACCGGGCCTCATAGGTTCCTTCCTTAAGTTCGCGACCCCTTAGGTTCTCGTTCACTTGGTCGCGAGTCATATCACATCCGACTCGGCTGGTCACTAGCGGCTTCTAGCAAAGCGCGCCGACTTCAAGTGTCCGATGAAGCTGGTTAGGCGAATCCGTACAACATACTTTCGTTCCCTTTGCCACATGATATATGTTGTCGAGCTCAAGGCGAGTCTGTCATCCTTGTGCTAGCCCGGCTTCTTTCTCGTTCCAGTGATGTCGACCACAAACCAGATTGTCTCATAATCCTAATCGCATGGCCATGCTTATCTTGGTCGGCTCACACGAGGGGCCCAGAGTATATCTCTCCTGATCGGAGGGGAAAATCCCATCTTGCTCGACCATGTCTCGCAGCATGGGTCCGGACAAGCCCGAAACCTACCTTTGTAACTACCTAGTCACGGAGTAGCATTTGGTTGGCCCAAAGCAAGTCTGTCACCATCCCGAGTACATGCGCCAGCTCACGTCTTAGGACATAGAACGTATGTTGTACTAGAGACTCATAGATGACATATCGATGTGTCTCATAGTTGGGTCTGTCCAACTCGGACCTTATCTCAACTCGGATCCGACTACGTCGAATCCGACCAGTTCCTTCCGAGTCCATATTATCCGGTTAGCATCCAATGCTCCATGGCTTGTGAGACCAAGCCATCGACCGTGTCATATGCTACTCTAGTCGGCCGCTCGTCCACACAACCCTTTCGACTAGGGACCTTTTAGGACGTTCATCATATAATGCATAGTCCCACAAGCAAGTCACGTACTTGCTGATACACATAATTCATAATGTCCAAGGACTATCTTTATTCATCAACACATAGGAAGTATCATCATACATGATTGCCTCTTGGGCATATCTCCAACAGTCTCCCACTAGCACTAGAGTCAATCAAATAGACATCGAATGCCCATAGCTCTAACGTGCCCCTCATGCTTCGATTTTGGAAGTGGTTTAGTCAATGGATCTACAACATTTGCAGCCGTGTGAATTTTGCATAACTCAACATCACCATTCTTTACAATCTTTCTTATCAGGTGATATTTTCGATCTATGTGTCTGGTCTTGTGGTGATCCCTCGGCTCCTTTGCTTGTGCGATGGCACCAGAATTATCACAATAAAGGTCCAACGGTTTTACCGAGGCTGGGAAAATACCAAGATCATCCATAAAGTTCCGGATCCAAACACCTTCCTTTGCAGCTTCACAAGCCGCAATGTATTCGGCTTCTGTGGTAGAATCAGCCACCGTATCTTGCTTGGAAGTCATCCAGCTCACTGCTCCTCCGTTCATGACATACACGAATCCGGGCTATGATCGACAATCATCTATGTCGGTTTGGAAACTAGCATCGGTGTAACCCCTTACGACGAGCTTTTCCTCACCTCCATAAACTAGGAACATCTCTTTAGTCCTTTTCAGGTACTTCAAGATAGTCTTTACCGCTGCCCAGTGACTCTCACCTGGGTTGGCTTGGTATCTACTTGTTAGGCTTATTGCAAAAGCAACATCAGGCCGTGTACATATCATGGCATACATGATGGATCCAATTGCCGAGGCATACGGAATCCGACTCATCCTGCTTCGCTCATCATATGTCGAATGACTGTGAGCCTCGCTTAGCCTTATACCATGTGAGACAGGAAAGAACCCTTTCTTGGCCACACTCATGTTGAACCGCTTTAACACTTTGTCTATGTGTGTGCTTTGGCTCAAGCCGAGCAGCCTCCTCGATCTATCTCTAGAGATCTTGATGCCTAAAATGTAAACTGCCTCACTAAGGCCCTTCATTGAAAACTTGCCATTCAATGATTCCTTGATCGAGCTCAGCATCGAAACATAATTTCCGATCAGTAGTATGTCATCCACATACCAGATCAAAAACATAATCGATCTCCCACATAACTACTTGTATAAACAAGCGTCCTCATCGCTTTTGATGAAACAGAGACTAGTGACGACCTCATCAAAACAAATGTTCCAACTCCGAGATGCTTGCCTCAACCAATAAATGGATCTCTTGAGCTTGCATACCTTACTAGTGCTAGTTGGATCGACAAAACCCTCGGGTTGTATCATATACACGTCCTTGGTTAAATTTCCATGAAGGAAAGCCGTTTTGACATCCATCTGCCATATCTCATAATCGAAATATGCAGCTATAGCTAGTACGATCCTCGCCGACTTCAGCTTCGCTGCCGGCAAGTAAGTCTTGTCGTAGTCAATTCCTTGAACTTGTCCATAACCTTTAGCGGCAAGCCGAGCTTTGTGGATCTGAACATTTCCATACACATCGCTTTTCTTCTTAAAAGACCCATTTACAGCCAATGGCCTTTACGCCAGGCGGCGGATCAACCAAGTCCTAGACTTGATTTTCATCCATGGACTTTAACTCGGATCTCATCGCCTCTAGCCGTGCCTCAGAATCCTAGCTCACCATCGCTTCCGCATACATGGCCGGCTCGTCGTTTCTTGCAACAATACATCACGCACTCTGTGCAATCTTTCCGACCTCTGTGGTTCCAGTGCCACTTCCACTATGGGTTCCCTGACTGACTCTGGTATGATCTCATCACCCGACGAGCTGTTCCCGAGTGGTACTCGAATTTATTCGAGTTGGGCTGTCCTCCCACTGGCCTCCCAACTGAGAAACTCTTTCTCAAGGAAAACCCCATTCTGAGCAACAAACACTTTGTTCTCTTCCCGGTTGTAGAAGCTATATCCCAAGGTTTCCCTCGGATATCTCACGAATATGCATTTATCTGACTTGGGTGTAAACTTGTCTGACATAAGTCGCTTGACAAATGCTTCACAACCCCAAATCATTAGAAAAGACAAACTGGGACTCTTCCCGGTCCACATCTCATGTGGTGTCTTAGCTACGGATTTTGATGGTACCCTGTTAAGTGTGAAAGCTGCAATTTGTAGAGCGTATCCTCAGAATGACAAGGGTAAATCCGATTTGCTCATCATTGACCGGACCATGTCCAACAAGGTCCTATTCCTCCGTTCCGACATGTCGTTTCTCTATTGCGTACCCGGGGGTGTGAGCTGAGGTACTATACCTCGGCTTTTCAGATGTTCATCAAACTCCTGGCTCATGTACTCACCTCCACGATCTGATCGTAGAAGTTTTATAGTCATGTCGAGCTGATTCTCAACCTCGTTCTGAAATTCTTTGAACTTTTCAAAATTTTCCGACTTGTGCCTCATCAAATAGATATATCCATATTTACTCAAGTGGTCGGTAAAAGTCATGAATTACTGATAGCCACCTCTGGCAATTGTGCTCATTGGACCACACACATCACTATGTAGAAGTTCAAATAGCTCGGACACCCTCTCGCAACTCTTTGCGAAAGGAGACTTAGTCATCTTGCCGAGCAAGCATGATTCGCATGTCCCGAATGACTCAAAGTTGGACAAAGTTAGGAGCCCATCATCATGGCGCTTCTTCATGTGTTTCAGACTAATGTGTCCAAGCCGGCATTGCCAGAAGTATGTGGGATTTATCTCATTAGGCTTATGCCTCTTGACATTCACATTATAGACCGGTTCCTGTTCTAGATTCAATATAAATAGCCCATCAACAATGGGTGCATAGATGTGGAACATACCATTCAAATAAAACGAACAACCATTGTCCTTTAAATTGAATTCATAACCCTGACTCATCAAGCATGAGGCAGAAATAATGTTCCGACTAAGTGCAGGAATATAATAACAATTATTCAATTCCAAAATAAATCGAGAAGGAAGATGGATCTACATCATGCCGACCTCCAACGCAGCAACTCTTGCTTTGTTGCCGACCCTGATGTTAATCTCCCCTTGTGCCGCACACATAGTTCTTACCAGCCCCTGCATCGAGTTGCAAATATGAACAACTAATCTGGCATCAAATACCCAAGAGCTACTAGGTATGTCAGCAAGGTAAATGTCTATAACATATGCAACAAGTGTACCTTTGGCCGAAGAAGCATTTCCGGCCTTCTTGCCATGCTCTGCAAGCCACTTGCTACAGTTCCTCTTCCAGTGACCGGTCTCCTTGCAATGATAGCAAATGGTCTTCGAGTCCGGTCCAGACTTCGGCGCAGCGGCGGAGGTTACCGTCTCCGTGCCCTTTGCCCTAGCCTTTTTCTTGGACCAACTCTTCTTGAACTTAGCCGATTTCTGCACCATCAACACTTGATGCGTGCCTTTCTTAATATCCTGCTCTGCCACTTTGACCATCCCATGTAATTCAGTGAGCTCCTTATCCATGCCATGCATATGATAGTTCGAGATGAACGTTCCATAGCTGGGCGGAAGAGAACCCAGAAATGCATCAGTAGCCAGCTCATCCAAGAGCGGGAAGCCCAACCGATCCAAAGCTTGCACATATCTGATCATCTTGATCACATGTGGGCTCAGTGGATCACCTTCCTTCAGCTTGCAATCCATCAAGGATCGCCAGATGTTGAACCTTTCAGTCCTAGCTTGTGCCTAAAACATGCTCTTGAGACTCTCGATCATATCGTCAACCTCAACATTTTTGAAATGCTATTGCAAATCAGGCTCCATACAAGCAAGCATCAGACAACTGATCTTCGTTGATTCATCAACGAGTTTCTGGTAGAAATTCTTAGTTGTGGCACTAGCATTATCGGCAGGTTCCTCTAGAAGTGGATCCTCTAGAACATGTTCCTTTTTATCGTGCTTGAGAACAATTCTCAGATTTCTATACCGGGTGGTAAAGTTTGTTCCATTCGTTTATCCTTTTCCAGAATTGATTTCAATGCAAAGTTGGGTTGAGCAGGTGGCGCCATTGATCTACAATAGAAAATATGCAATCACTAAGCAATGTGTTTATGTAGAGTAATTCAAGCCTTAAATATAAATACTCCCACTGAAGTTGGCATCCCTCCGCGAACTCTCAGTGATTCAGGATTCGACTAGCACATGTGACTAGTGAGCTTTAGCATCACTGCTAGACAACATGCCTATCCGGTAAGCAACTCCTTGCTAATCGTATCTCCATAAGACTCCTGTCAGTCGGGAAGGTATCTCATACCCAAGCCCCCAACCTTATTTTCCACAAGGCCCAACACCGTTTTGATAGCCTTGTCAAGTTAACCTGATGTAGCGAATGTTCGTGTCCGACACGAACCCTTCAGTTCAAGGACACCTAGCAGCACCCCAATTTTATGAACCCACTACTAGACGTACTTGACATGCGAAGGTGCAACATCAGGGATGGCAAATTGCTTGATATTAACAAGGGATCTTTCTACCATTCTAACATGCATAGAAAACAAGAAGCATAACAAGCACAAATAAACATATATTGTGAAATAGTATGGCTCCTTCATGGATGTTCTTCCAGGTCGGCTCCGACTCCGATGACCATCTAGGAACTCCATCTTGTTTGGCACGCCGGGACGCCAAGCCACCAACCTGATCTCTATTATCGAACTACTACAACTAGTAATGAATTTTACATAGAGACACAAGTCGACACGGAGGTCGTTATACAATATAATGACAACACTTTGGCTCATGCCGGCTGACAAACCTGACACGCAGGTAATGTATAATTTACACACATGCATCACATACACATGAGCCATACTATTGACATCAAACCTGCAAAACAAAGTTACACATAGAATCGCATTCTACCGGTTTGAGTGATCGTGTACGAAATACAAGGCGCTACGCACACAGCGGTCCGATCACGCTGAATTTTCCGATCTGACCGATCTTATCGATCATAGTGAGTCCAATTCGGATTTATGTTTCACTGCTAACCCCGGTGGCGAACACCGACTGGTAGGGGTAGGTTGTGTCATGACCTCATCGACTCCGACCATCAGAAAACATAGCCACATCGATCCCCATGTGCAATTGATCTCATCAACCATGCACACAGCCAATCTCATCAACAACAACAGATCTCATCTATCGCCTCCACATATCTAATATGCAATATGATCCGAATTCAAATCCTATAGCAGAGGCTCTAATACCACTGTTGCGTTCACGGTAGGGTGCGTCGATTGCAAATTAAGAATTTCCTACGCGCAGAACAACCAAGAACATTCTACGGGAGATGGATAATAGATTGTTACCACTAGATGCGCAGTGCCGTGTAGCGGAAGAAGAGTTGGGGCAGCGCGTCTCCTCCTCGTCCGATCTCCCTCGAATAGTTGGTCATCAGTTCCCACGTACATGTTCATCGGAGCGGCGCAAGTGCACCGCCTGTAACGGTATCCGCGCGTGCAAGAGGAACACCATGCGGCGGACTGCTAGGTCCGATCACACAGTCGGCGGTCGAGTGAAGGCTATCCGCAACACATGCAAACCCTAGTGATAGCGCCGAAGTGATCAGTCTCATGAGTGTGCTGCCCCCCCACTTTATATAGGCGTCCGTCAAGGGCTCAACACTTGGGCCTCGCACGGACCCTAAAGCCCAAAATATGTTCGGCCTAGATCCGAGTCCGAGTAGGATCACTTCTGACTCGTGGAGTCGGACCGGGCCTCATAGGTTCCTTCCCTTAAGCGCGTGACCCCTTAGTTTCTCGTTCACTTGGTCGCGAGTCATATCACATCCGACTCGGCTAGTTGGTAGCGGCCTCTAGCAAAGCGTGCCGACTCCAAGTGTCCGATGAAGCTGGTTAGGCGAACCCGCACAACATACTTATGTTCCCTTTGCCACATGATATATGTTGTCGGGCTCAAGGTGAGTCTGTCATCCTTGTGCTGGCCCAACCTCTTTCTCATTCCAGTGATGTCGACCACAAACCGGATTATCTCATAATCCTAATCGCATGGCCATGCTTATCTTGGTCGGATCACATGAGGGGCCCAGAGTATATCTCTCCTGATCGAAGGGGAAAATCCCATCTTGCTCAACCATGTCTCGCAGCATGGGTCTAGACAAGCCCGAAACCTACCTTTGTAACTTCCCAGTCACGGAGTAGCGTTGTCCCAAAGCAAGTCTGTCACCATCCCGGGTACATGCGCTAGCTCGGGTCTTAGGACATAGAACGTATGTTGTATTAGAGACTCATAGATGACATATTGTTGTGTCTCATAGTTGGGTCTGTCCGACTCGAACCTTATCTCAACTCGGATCCAACTACGTCGAATCCGACCAGATCCTTCCGAGTCCATATTATCCGGTTAGCATCCAATGCTCCATGGGCAGTGAGACCAAGCCATCGACCATGTCATATGCTAGTCTAGTCGATTGCACGTCCACACAGCCCTTTCGACTAGGGACCTTTTAGGACGTTCATCATACAATGCATAGTCCGACAAACAAGTCACGTACTTGCTGATACACATCATTGATAATGTCCAAGGACTATATTTATTCATAAACACATAGGAAGTATCATCGTACATGATTGCCTCTAGGGCGTATCTCCAACAGTACACCCACGATATACATTCCTTAAAACAGCCACCATACCTTTTTATATTATGAACCTTTGATTCTAAAATTTAAATTCTTCTACATTGAATGGGTATCTACAACAATAAGTTTGGATCAGGCTTTCTACTCCCCTGCACCTAGGTTGAGCATGTACCTAAAGGTACCTACACAATACCTAACCACCTAACCCTATTTTTGCTATTGATAAGAGTGCTTACTATAAATGAATTCTTGTGATTTTTTTCAAGAATTCTTTTTTGCATTTCTAGGTATAAAAAACCATCCTAGTGGAGTTGTTGGTGAGGAAAAACTGGTAATCTATTCCTTCAAAAAAATCTGGGAGATTATGTAATGCTTACTCTCAAACGTTTTGTTTATATAGTAGTGATATTCTTTGTTTCACTCTTTATCTTTGGATTCTTATCTAATGACCCAGGACAAAATCCTGGATGCGAGGAGTAAAAATTTAGTTTTTTCTTATTGGATTTTTTCAGAAAATATGGGGTCAGAATTCTTTCCAATTCAAAACCCATTATGGCATTTCCATAGCCATTCCGAGATATATTGCCCTGCAACTTTCCACCATTCCATTTTATTATGACACGTTCCATCATTTTCATATTGCTTTTCATGATCATGTAGTTGACATCATATTTGTGGCAAAGCCACCTTTCATAATTCCTTCATACATGTCACTCTTGATTCATTGCACATCCCGGTACACCGCCAGAGGCATTCATATAGAGTCATATTTTGTTCTAAGTGTCGATTTGTAATTCTTGAGTTGTAAGTAAATAAAAGTGTGATGATATTCATTACTAGAGCATTGTCCCATGTGAGAGAAAAATAAATAAAAGGGAGGCCAAATAAGCCTAACAAAAAGGAGAGAAAAAGAGAGAAGGGACAATGTTACTATCCTTTTTCCACACTTGTGCTTCAAAGTAGCACCATGATCTTCATGATAGAGAGTCTCCTATGTTGTCACTTTCACATACTATTGGGAATTTTATTATAGAACTTGGCTTGTATATTCCAATGATGGGCTTCCTCAAATTGCCCTAGGTCTTCATGAGCAAGCAAGTTGGTTGCACGCCTAATTAGTTTTCTTTTTGAGCTTTCATAAACTTATAGTTCTAGTGCATCCATTGCATAGCAATCCCTACTCACTCACATTGATATCTATTGATGGGAATCTCCATAGCCCGTTGATACGCCTATTTGATGTGAAACCATCTCCCTATTTTTGTCTTCTCCACAACCACCATATTCTATTCAACCTATACTGCTATGTCCATGGCTCACGCTCATGTATTGCGTGAAAGTTGAAAATGTTTGAGAACACCGGAAGTATGAAACGATTATTTCTTGGCTTGTCATTGGGGTTGTGCATGATTTGAATATTTTGTGTGATGAAGATGGAGCATAGCCAGACTATATGATTTTGTAGGGATAAGCTTTCTTTGGCCATGTTATCTTGAGAAGACATAATTGCCTTGTTAGTGTGCTTGAAGTATTATTGTTTTTATGTCAATATTAAACTTTTGTTTTGAATCTTATGGATCTGAACATTCATGCCACAATAAAGAAAATTACATGGATAAATATGTTAGGTAGCATTCCACATAAAAAATCTGTTTTTAACATTTACCTACTCAAGGATGAGAAGGAATTAAGCTTGGGGATGCTTGATATGTCTCCAATGTATCTATAATTTTTTATTGTTCCATGCTATTATATTATCTGTTTTGGATAATTTATATGCATTAATATGCTATTTTATATTATTTTAGGGACTAACCTATTAATCTAGAGCCCAGTGCCAGTTTCTGTTTTTCCTTGTTTTTTAGCCTCACAGAAAAGGAATACCAAATGGAGCCCAAACAGAATAAAACCTCCGCGATGATTTTTATTGGACCAGAAGACACCTGTTGGACTTGGACTCCAAGTCAGAAGAGCTTGGAGTAGACAACAAGACACAGGGGCGCGCCCTAGGAGGGGGGTGCGCCCCCTGCCTTGTGGCCTACTCCAACACCCCATGACCTAATTCTTCGTCCTATATATTCACAAACCTCTAGAGGCATCCACGAAAACACTTTTCCACCATACGGGTTTGGGAAACCCAACCATGTCGCTTCGCACAACCCCTTGGGAATAGGCGAGCTTTAAGGCCCGTGGGGGACGCATGATATTCACTGCCTTTATAAGGAGATAAGGTTTCCCCTTTTTATCCCACGCCGTCCTCTTCCTCTGCCCATCCGCCCATGAGCTCTAGCGCCCAAGCTTCAATCTTCTCCGTCCCCAGAAAGTACCCCAGCCTTGTCTGGATCCGGAGCGCAGGGCAAGTGGATGGCTTCCTCTGTCACAGAGAGAAACATCAAGGAACTCCAGGAAGCGGGGAATCTGGCCAAGGAGATCGCCCACCGGCTCCCGGCCAAAAAAGCAGATCATCCCCACACCAAAGCCCAATGAGAGGGTAGTTTTTATCCCTCATTTCCTTCACGGACTGGGGTTTCCCCTTCATCCTTTCGTCCATGGCCTCATGTTCTACTATGGGTTAGATTTTCATGATCTAGCCCCGAATTCCTTCCTCAACATTTTTGCGTTTATTGTCGTATGCGAGGCATTCCTCTGCATTTCCCCCCACTTCGGCCTATGGCTCAAGGTCTTCAACGTGAAGACGAAATTGGTGGATGGCTAGCACGCGGATTGTGGCGGTGCTATGGTGAGCAAACTTCCCAACGTCACTTGGCCCAAGGGCACCTTCGTCAAGACCGTGAAGGGATGGCAGCAGGGGTAGTTCTACGTCACAGAGCCCCGTGACTCCACATGGGCCGCTCCTACGGAGTTCAAGTCCGGACCCCAATGCGGCCGGCATCCTGGCTCAACAAGGGCCTAGACTGGGGGTTGTCTGACGAGGTGATGATGCTGCAGAAGCGTATCAAGAGCATGGTAGATAAAAATACCAGCCTCGCCAGCGTGATCCAGGTGATGCTCTTTCGCTGGATTCTCCCCTGTCAAGCGCGTCAAGAGTTCATGTGGGAGTTCAACCCGGCCGGTCCCCGGACCCTGCAGCGGTTCTTCGGCACGAAGCACGAAGACATGTGGAAACTACTCTTCAAGACCCAGAAGTCATGGCCGGAGACAACCGAAGACCTCGGCTATGACAGCACCCACGCTGCAACCCCGTAAGTTCTTTGATAACCTTACTTTGCGAGTTCAAGGAGCACACTAAACTCTCCATTTTCTTTCACAGGGCTGGACGAAGAAAGCGGGACGGATTCATTGTCTGGCTCCGCTGCCTGAAGACTCAGCTATTCCTCTGTTGACGAGGATGCTGGTCCCGGCGCCATACCAGGCGCCGGAAAAGAAGGCCAAGGAAGCCAAGAGTGGCCTCCGCCGTAAAGGTGCCTCGGACATAGTGTCTGAAGACACCGAAACTCTATCCTCCCCTAACGAAGAGGAAGAGGAGGAGGAAGAGAGCGACCCCACCCCCACCCCCCAAAGGGGGAGAAGAAGAAAAGGGCAGCCTCCGCGGATCTAGAGATGGAGGCGTCCAAGAAAGGGAGAACCTCCCTTACAGATGACTCCGAGTCGGACGCCGATGAGTGGCGCCCTAGGTCAAAGCCCCTGGCCGGATCGTAAGTACTTAAAGGTATATATATGTCCGTATTTTCTGGCTTATAGTTATAATATGCTTAAATTGCTTGCTGCAGTCCGGTTCATGTCCTCCCCCGGTGATCTTCCTCTTCTGGGAATTCGCTGGGTCCGAACATGATGGACAGCGATTCGCCTCCACCAGCTTCCGCCCCCGCTGCATCGGACAACACTGAGGTGTGGTCCCAAAGGACCCTTCCGGAATAGGGAGAGGCGCCGTAGGCTGCCAAGATGGTGCCGAAGGGTGACACCTCGGCTGCCGAGAACATGGGGGAACTGACCCCCATGGAGACTGGAGACGGGGGCCATGTCCAGTTTGGCCCCCATCCCAATGTCATTTCGGAAACACATACGGTTCCGGAGACAGATGAGCAACCCTCCTTGCTAGAAGGGGGTGCGCCTACAACACCGGCGTCCTCTGTCAATGTGGAGGCGCTGGACACTCTGGTGAGAGCGCTTCAAAGCGCCACCATTGTGGAAGAACATTGTACCCTTATGGGTACGGTGATTGAAAAGGTTCAGTCCGCGAAAAGCGGACTGAGCGAAGCCTACACTACCCTTTTAAGATGCTTTGAGTTATGTGCCTTACAGTGTCTTTTTAGCTGTATAAAAGAATGCATGTGTATAGATAGTAGCCCCTGAGAATCTGTTTGGTGTTCGGAAAGAAAAACCGAACAAAGGATCTAATAACTCATGCAGGAGACTAACGCACATATCTGTTTGAACAAAAAGGCTGCGAAACCGGCGTCAGCTGCCCATGCCGCTGAAGCATCCGAGCTAAGGCGGAAGTTAGAAGAAACCAAGGTATGTGATACCGGAGCACATCTCAAACGATGTGAGCTATGATGTGGTATCTCAATGTGTTCCATAATTATGTTTGCAGCTGACACGTCTGAGGTCGAGGCCCTCAAGAGTGCGTTGGCCGAGGCCAAGAAGGAGGTGGAGGAGGAACGGGCCTCCCGCCTTAAACATGAATCGCGTCTGGAGGAAGTCCAGCAAGAGCTCAAGGATGCCATAGGAAAATACGAGTCCTTAGAGCGCAAGAGTATGGAGAAAAATTCCGAACTTGCTAAGGCACTCCAAAGCGCACACGAAGCCCGGGCCGAAGCTCAAAGCGCTGTCCAGGAAATCCAAGAGGCAAAGCAAATTCCGGCGGGTAAGGCCTTTAACATGCAGAGAAAATTTGTGAGGAAAAGTTATATCTTGCTAACCCGAATTTGGAGTTCTCCAGGAGTGTTTGCGGACCTGCCCCGGAGTGTTGCTGATGTTGCGGAGTTCTTCCTGGCCAAAGAGGGGAGCTCAACGGAGAAGCTGTACTGGTCGCAGTACCTTGCGCCAAAGCATCCTATGCCCCTCAGCGATCAGCTGAAGCATTGGACCGAACTGCATAGGGTAGCTGAATTGGCCATGAGGGATTTGATAATCTGTCTTTGGCCCACCGAACCCATGCCCAGTAGCTACTTCGGTCTCGTGAAGCGGCTGGTTAATGCCTGCCCTTAGCCTCATGCCGTGAAGCGGTCCGTCTGCATCAAAGGTGCGCGGATGGCCTTCGCCCATGTTAAGGTGCAGTGGGCGAAGATGGACGCCATAAACCTTGCAACCGAGGGACCGCCCGTAGGCAAAGAGCACCGCTTGCCGAAGCGGTACTTTGATGAAGTCCTGAAAGGATCCCGCATTGTAGAGGTCCAATGTTTGAAGGACATCATTTTTGAATGAATGTATCTATGTTGTTCAGTCCTATATCATGAAACAAGGCTTATGTATGATATGTTGCTTATTTTACTTTATAAAATATCTCCTCCTATGCGGTTGTTTATGACATCTGAGAGTTGGCTAGTCGTCGGCTTCAGCCCCCATGTAGGTAGTATGGGGGTGTTCGGGATAACACTTAAACACACTTGACCCAGCGTACTGGTCCGTGAAGGAGGTGTTAGTGCGGCGAACCAGGCAATCGGACTATGTGGCTTTACTGCCCTCACTTAGCCATAGGAGTTTTATAATGGGAGTGCAGGCGCAGACCCTAGTATTGTTCGATTATCCAAACTTGGGTGCTGTGAATGCCCAACCGGGTGGAGGCAGCCTATCGCATAATGCGGAAAAAATCGCAAGAGATTTATACTTAGTCACTGAATAGTTGACTAGCTCTCGCTGCATCATGACAGTCAGTTTTTGGCTTTCTGTACTGAGGTGTTTGTCCGGATGAACCAGAAACACAATCGCAGTAGTTCTCCCTTTACTACCCTAGCCGATCAGACGGAATGTAAGGTAGCAAGCACAGGAGCCGGGCAACCCAACTATTGACCAAAGACATGATTCGGAGCCAATGCATATGATGCTATATTCGGGATGCCAAATTGCACTGTGAAAGTGTTCGGACTTTGTTTTAGTATTTAAAAGATCTATGCGGCTTAATAGACCCCCTGGCAATTTAGGCCATACCAAGGTGTACATGACAATCGGGAAAAAACAGGGAAACATATGTTAAGAGATAAGCCAACGCCACGTAGGTTTGGGCTAAAAACTGTTTCCATTTTAGTCTGATTGATATGTCAAAACATATTGATACAAATACTGCAATAAGCAACAAGGCTATTTTACATGACGAACACAAGGGGAAGCTATGCATGCGTCCTGAAAGCGGACAAGGTGATCTTTAAGGATCCTTTAGGTGCTCTGGCACGCGTCTATGCTGCTTTTCTCCTTGGTATATTGTCCTTCGAGAGGATCATCGACCAGTGTTTTCATAATAGGCCACGAAAAGAGGCCTTGGTACCTTCGAAAGGGTGGTGTGGGTTGTAAGGAACCTGGAAAAATAAAAGGAAAAGAAAAAAGGAAATGTGAGTGTCCTGATAGGGTCTAGCCGTATTGTAGACATTGTCCTTATTATGCCTCCATCCTTTCCCATGGTATTTTTAGTGCGTAATTATGTATGCATGGTAGATATGCCACAATTTGGTAGGGGATGACATGGAGGCCGAATTGCTAATCGATCTCCTGATGAGCAGACTGTCGTACAGTGGGGTAGTCCGGACTCGTGTGATAGTGTCCGAGGACTTGGCCGCCGACGTAATAGTTGGCTTGATGAGGCCACCCTGTACTTCCGCTGCTAGGGCCGCGATGTGCTCCTCGGTGTGGAGGGAGCATTCCATGTTTCCATTCACTGTTATAACTCCGCGTGGTCCAGCCATCTTGAGTTTGAGATAGGCATAGTGCGGGACTGCATTGAAGCGAGCGAACGCGGTTCATCCGATTAGTGCATGGTAGCCACCGCGGAAGGGGACGATATCGAAGATCAAGTCTTCACTGCGGAAGCTTTCCGGCAAACCAAAGACCACTTCCAATGTGATTGAGCCCGTGCAGCGGGCCTCTACGCCGGGTATCACTCCTTTAAATGTAGTTTTAGTGGGCTTGATTCTTGACGGATCAACACCCATCTTGCGGACTGTGTCATGATAAAGTGGGTTAAGGTTGCTGCCGCCGTCCATGAGGACTTGCGTAAGGTGGAATCCGTTGATGATTGGATCAAGGACTAATGCGGCCGAACCTCCGTGACAGATACTGGTCGGATGGTCCCTGCGATCGAAGGTGATCGGACAGGACGACCATGGATTGAATTTTGGGGCAACTGGCTCTATCGCATAGATGTCCCTTAATGCGCGCTTGCCCTCCTTCTTGGGGATATGGGTGACGTATATCATATTCACCATTTTGACTTCGGGGGGAAATTTCTTCTATCCCCCTGTTTTCGGTGCGCGAGGTTCCTTGTCGTCATCCTCACTTGGCGACCCTTTCTCCTTATGTTCAACATTTAACTTGCCGGCCTGTTTGAAGACCCAACAGCTTCTGTTGGTGTGGTTGGCAGGCTTATCAGGAGTGCCGTGGATCTGGCAGGGTCGATCAAGTATTCGGTCCAGGCTTGATGAACCGTCTTTGTTTCATTTGAATGGCTTCTTCCCTTGACCGGATTTGGAGCCACTGAATCCGGCGTTGACTGTTGTATTCTCTATATCATCATTGTTGCTCTGACGCTTATGTTTGTTGCGTCGAGGCCTTTCGTTACCGTTTCTGGCTTCGGAAGTGTCGGGGTCGCTGGTACTGTTACCACTATGGGCTAGCCAGTTGTCCTCGCCCATGCAGAAGCGGGTCATTAGTGTTGTAAGGGCTGCCATGGACTTCGGCTTTTCTTGGCCAAGGTGTCGGGCGAGCCATTCATCGCGGATGCAATATTTGAAGGCCTCTAGGGCTTTGGCGTCCGGACAGTCGACAATCTGGTTCTTTTTAATTAGGAACCTGGTCCAGAATTTCCTGGACGATTCTCCGGCCTGTTGGACTATATGACTGAGGTCATCGGCATCCGGAGGCCGGATATAAGTGCCTTGGAAGTTGTCTCTAAAGGCATCTTCCAAGTCTTCCCAGCTTCCAATAGAGTTTTCTGGGAGGCTATTTAACCAGTGCCTAACTGGCCCCTTAAGTTTTAGGGGAAGGTATTTGATGGCATGTAGATCATCACCGCGATCCATGTGGATGTGGAGAAGAAAATCTTCAATCCATACTGCGGGATCTGTTGTGCTGTCGTATGATTCGATGTTCACGGGTTTAAACCCTTCAGGGAACTAGTCCTCCATTACCTCATCGGTGAAGCATAGGGGGTGTGCTGCGCCTCTGTATCGGGCCAAGTCACGAAGCAGTTCGGATGAAGTCCCTCCACAGTTTTTGGCCCGGGCGTTGTTATGCTTGTCGCGCCAGGCTTGATAGCCATGTTCTCGCGTTGGCGCATGCCCCCGCGATCCGTAGATTGATCTGGTCTGACCTGCTCTATTTTCCAGGTCCTGTCGTAGGTCATATGTGTATCCCTGAGCTATTGTTTCTCTGCTTTTGCGGCGAGGCGGTGCAGGTTGGTGTTTGTCTTGAGTTGCCGTTCTGTCCAGGCCACGTGGTGGTCGATCGGGTCCGTCAGCCGCATTACACACGGGTGGTATGGGCTCCAATGCCTCATCGTCGAATTGGGGTAGCACCTTACGCTTCAGGTAACTCTTTTTTGGGCGCTCGAGGCCGTATTCTTCGGCTGCCAGGACACTAGTCCATCTGTCGTTGAGCAGGTCCTGGTCAGCTTTTAGCTTCTGTTGTTTCTTTTTTAGGCTTCTAGCTGTCGCTATTAGCTGGTGCTTGAAGCGCTCTTGTTCAAGGGGTTCCTCTGGCACGATAAAATCTTCATCGCCAAGGCTTACATCGTCCTTGGAGAGTGGCAGATAGTTGCTGTCCTCCGAGTCGTTGTTCCCTGTTTGTTCGTCAGGGTCAACTTGCCCGTCCTCCTGATCATCCTGTTCGGATGTTGGTTCAATGGGGTCTTCTTGGTCTTCGGCGTTCTCTAGAGTATCGCTGTCTCCGGTGCCGATATTGCTATCCTTTCCGGGACGCGATTTAGAGCCGCGCCGCTGACGTCGACACTTTGGTTGTATCTCAGGAGGTTCATCCTCGATTGGAATTTTCTCATCGCAGTCGCCTTCTTTAGGTGTGTCCACCATATATACGTCGTACGAGGAAGTGGCCGTCCAGCGTCCGGTGAACGGCGGGTTTTGGGTCTGCTCCTCTCTGGCACCATCGTCCATACCGTCGATGTCTGCGGAGGCGTAGTCAAGCATGTCGGTTAGATCTTTGACAGTGGCTATAAAGTGTGAGGTGGGTGGGAAGTAAAATTCCCTATTTTCAGCCCCTAGTCCGGGTTGGGCGCAATTCGGGAGCGGTTCCTCTATGATGACGAGCGATCGCATTAAGTCCAGAGCCTCGTTTAAGAGCGGGGTTTGGACGGGGTCGGAAGTTTCTGGGCCGATCTCGCATGATGCGGGCCTCCAGGGTTCGGAATTAGTGTCTGGAGAAGAGTCCGGCTTTGTAATGATTGTCGGAGACGCTATTCTCTGTGGTTTTCCGGTGTTGATCTCTTAAGGCTGCAGAGAGTCCGGCGGGCTCTAGACTCCCATCTTCAGACCTGATGACGCGCTTCAGATCCAAGGCCAGAGCGGTGGTTGGGGCCATGAACCCTTGGAAGATCAAGTCTCCTCGGGTATCCGTGACATAGTTTAGATTTCCAAAACTGATCTGGTGACCAGGGGCGTAGCTGTCAATCTGCTCCAGGTGGCCAACCGAGTTGGCACGCAGTGCGAAGCCGTCGAATACAAAGATCTGGCCGGGGAGAAAAATATCCTTCGCGGCATCATTGTTGTAGATGATTAATGGAGCCATCAAGCATTTCGACGACGGCACAGTGGAACTCTCAATGAAAGCACCAATGTCGGTGTCAAAACCGGCAGAGGTAGGGGCCCCGAGCTGTGCGTCTAAGGATCGAGGGTGACAGGAGGCAGGGAACATGATGTTTACCCAGGTTCGGGGCCCTCTTGATGGAGGTAATACCCTACTTCCTTCTTGATTGACTTGGATGAGTATAGGGGTTACAAGAGTTGATCTACCTCGAGATCGTAATGGCTAAACCCTAATTGTCTAGCCTGCATGATTATGATTGCCTCTACAGACTAAACCCTCCGGTTTATATAGACACCGGAGGGGGCTAGGGTTGTACAGAGTCGGTTTATAGAGAAAGGAATATTCATATCCGCATGCTAATCTTGCCTTCCATGCCAAGGAGAGTCCCATCCAGACACGGGGAAAATCTTCTGTCTTGTATCTCCATGGCCCATTAGTCCGACCCATATCACATAGTCCGATCTCTTCGCTCATCCTGATGTCCGTGACGCTGTCAGTGAATGCCGAGATGATGGCTTCATCTGAGGCCTTCGGGATCTTGAGGCAAACTTGGGTGAAGCGCTGAATGTACTTGCAGAGAGTCTCGCACGTGCGCTGCTTCACGCGTCGCAGGTTGTTGATGGTGACGGCAGGATCACGGGTGCCTTGGAAGTTGGCGATGAACCGCTGCTACCTCTTGAGCACTGCGTTGGTTTTCCCTTGAAGAGGAAAGGGTGATGCAGCAAAGTAGCGTAAGTATTTCCCTCAGTTTTTGAGAACCAAGGCATCAATCCAGTAGGAGGCCACACGCAAGTCCCTCGTATTGACACAAACAAATAAGAACCTCGCAACCAACACGATAAAGGGGTTGTCAATCCCTTCACGGTCACTTACAAGAGTGAGATTTGATAGAGATGATAAGATAATATTTTTGGTATTTTTGTGATAAAGATTAAAAGTAAAGATTGAAAAATAAAATAGATTGGAAACTTATATGATAAAAGATAGACCCGGGGGCCATAGGTTTCACTAGTGGCTTCTCTCAAGATAGCATAAGTATTACGATGGGTGAACAAATTACTGTCGAGCAATTGATAGAAAAGCGAATAATTATGAGAATATCTAGGCATGATCACGTATATAGTCATCACGTCCGTGACAAGTAGACCGACTCCTGCCTGCATCTACTACTATTACTCCACACATTGACCACTATCCAGCATGTATCTAGAGTATTAAGTTCATAAGAACAGAGTAACGCATTAGGTAAGATGACATGATGTAGAGGGATAAACTCAAGCAATATGGTATAAACCCCATCTTTTCATCCTCGATGGCAACAATACAATACGTGTCGTTTCCCTTTCTGTCACTGGGATCGAGCACCGCAAGATTGAACCCAAAGCTAAGCACTTCTCCCATTGCAAGAAAGATCAATCTAGTAGGCCAAACCAAACTGATAATTCAAAGAGACTTGCAAAGATAACCAATCATACATAAAAGATTTCAGAGAAGAATCAAATATTGTTCATAGATAGACTTGATCATAAACCCACAATTCATCGGATGTCGACAAACACACCGCAAAAAGAGTTACATCGAATAGATCTCCAAGAAGATCGAGGAGAACTTTGTATTGAGATTCAAAGAGAGAGAAGAAGCCATCTAGCTAATAACTATGGACCCGAAGATCTGAAGTAAACTACTCACACATCATCGCAGAGGCCATGGAGTTGATGTAGAGGCCCTCCATGATCGATGCCCCCTTCGGTGGAGCTCCGGAAAAGGCCCCAAGATGGGATCTCTTGGGTACAGAAGGTTGCGGTGGTGGAAATAGGGTTTCGTGGTGCTCCTGGATGTTTTCAGGGTATATGAGTATATATAGGAGGAAGAAGTAGGTCGGTTGAGCTACGAGGGGCCCACGAGAGGGGAGGGCACGCCCAGGGGGTAGGCACCCCCCTGCCTCATGGACTTCTCGTTGATTGCTTGACGTCCACTCCAAGTCCTCTAGATCACGTTTGTTCCAAAAATAACTCTCCTGAAGGTTTCATTCCATTCGGTTTCCGTTTGATATTCCTTTTCTACGAAACATTAAAATAGGCAAAAACATAGCAATTTGCACTGGACCTTGGGTTAGTAGGTTAGTCCCAAAAATAATATAAAAGTGTAAAATAAAGCCCATTAGAATCCAAAACAGATAATATAATAGCATGGAACAATAAAAAATTATAGATACGTTGGAGAGGTATCAAGCATCCCCAAGCTTAATTCATGCTCGTCCTCGAGTAGGTAAATGATAAAAAGAGAATTTTTGATGTGGAATGCTACCTAGCATAATCTTCAATGTAATTTTCTTTATTATGGCATGAATTTTCAGATCCGAAAGATTCAAGCTAAAAGTTTAATGTTGACATAAAAATAATAATACTTCAAGCATACTAACTAAGCAATTATGTCTTCTCAAAATAACATGGCCAAAGAAAGTTATCCCTACAAAATCATATAGTCTGGCTATGCTCTATCTTCACCACACAAAGTATTTAAATCATGCACACCCCCGACGAAAAGCCAAGCAATTGTTTCATACTTTTGATGTTCTCAAACGTTTTCAATCTTCACACAATACATGAGCGTGAGCCATGGACATAGCACTATATGTGGAATAGAATGGTAGTTGTGCAGAAGACAAAAAAGGAGAAGATAGCCTCACATCAACTAGGTGTATCAATGGGCTATGGAGATGCCCATCAATAGATATCAATGTGAGTGAGTAGGGATTGCCATGCAACAGATGCACTAGAGCTATAAGTGTATGAAAGCTCAAAAAGAAACTAAGTGGGTGTGCATCCAACTTGCTCGCTCACAAAGACCTAGGTCATTTGAGGAAGCCCATCATTGGAATATACAAGCCAAGTTCTATAATGTAAAATTCCCACTAGTATATGAAAGTGATAACATATGAGACTATCTATCATGAAGATCATGGTGCTACTTTGAAGCACAAGTGTGGAAAAAGGATAGTAACATTGTCGGCGTCCCTTCTCTCTTTTTCTCTAATTTTTTTATTTGGGCCTTATTTTCTCTTTTTTATGGCCTCTTTTTTTCGTCCGGAGTCTCATCCTGACTTGTGGGGGAATCATAGTCTCCATCATCCTTTCCTCACATGGGACAATGCTCTAATGATGATCATTGGACTTTCATTTATTTACAACTCAAGAATTACAACTCGATACTTAGAAAAAAATATGACTCTATGTGAATGCCTCCAGCAGTGTACCGGGATTCTGATGAATCAAGAGTGACATGTATGAACAATTAAGCATGGTGTCTTTGCCACAAATACGATTTCAACTACATGACCATGCAAGGCAATATGACAATGATGATGTGTGTCATAATAAATGGACCGGTGGAAAGTTGCATGGCAATATATCTCGGAATGGCTATGGAAATGCCAAAATAGATAGGTATGGTGGCTGTTTTGAGGAAGCTATATGGTGGGTTTATGGTACCGGCGAAAGTTGCGCGGTACTAGAGAGGCTAGCAATGGTGGAAGGGTGAGAGTGCGTATAATCCATAGACTCAACATTAGTCATAAAGAACTCACATACTTATTGCAAAAATCTATTAGTCATCGAGAAAAAGTACTACGCGCATGATACTAGGGGGATAGATTGGTCGGAAAAGACCATCGCTCGTCCCCGACCGCCACTCATAAGGAAGACAATAAATAAATAAATCATGCTCCGACTTCATCACATAATGGTTCAGCATACGTGCATGCTACGGGAATCACAAACTTTAGAACAAGTATTTCTCAAATTCACAACTACTCAACTAGCATACTCTAATATTACCACCTTCATATCTCAAAACAATCATCAAGTATCAAACTTCTCATAGTATTCAATGCCCTTTTTATTATAGTTTTTATTATACCGATCTTGGATGCCTATCATATTAGGACTAAATTCATAACCAAAGCAAATTACCATGCTGTTTTAAAGGACTATCAAAATAATATAAGTGAATCATGAGATATCAATAATTTCTATAAAATAAAACCACCACCGTGCTCTAAAAGATATAAGCGAAGCACTAGAGCAAAATTATCTAGCTCAAAAGGTATAAGTGGAGCACATAGAGTATTCTAATAAATTCCGATTCATGTTTGTCTCTCCCAAAAGGTGTGTACAGCAAGGATGACTGTGGTAAACTAAAAAGCAAAGACTCAGATCATACAAGACGCTCCAAGGAAAACACATATCATGTGGTGAATAAAAATATAGCTCCAAGTAAAGTTACCGATGGATGAAGACGAAAGAGGGGATGCCTTCCGGGGCATCCCCAAGCTTAGGCTTTTGGTTGTCCTTGGATTTTACCTTGGGGTGCCTTGGGCATCCCCAATATTAGGCTCTTGCCACTCCTTGTTCCATAATCCAACAAATCTTTACCCAAAACTTGAAAACTTCACAACACAAAACTTAAAAGAAAATCTCATGAGCTCCGTTAGTAAAAGAAAACAAACCACCACTTCAAGGTACTGTAATGAACTCATTCTTTATTTATATTGGTGTTAAACCTAATGTATTCCAACTTTTCTATGGTTCATAAACTCTATTACTAGCCATAGATTCATCAAAATAAGCAAACAACACACGAAAAACAGAATCTGTCAAAAACAGAACAGTATGTAGTAATCTGTAGGTTTCGAATACTTATGAACCCCAAAAATTCTAAAATAAATTTCTGGACGTGAGGAATTTATCTATTAAGCATCTGCAAAAATAATTAACTAAATATCACTCTCCAGTAAAAAATGGCAGCAAATCTCGTGAGCGCTAAAGTTTCTGTTTTTTACAACAAGATCGCAAAGACTTTCCCCAAGTCTTCCCAAAGGTTCTACTTGGAACAAACACTAATTAAAAGAATAAAACCACATGTAAACATAGGCTATATGAATTATTTATTACTAAACGGAATCAAAAAGCAAGAAACAAAAATAAAATTGGGTTGCCTCCCAACAAGCGCTATCGTTTAACGCCCTAGCTAGGCATAAAAGCAAGGATAGATCTAGGTATTGTCATCTTTGGTATGCAATCCATAAGTGGATCTCATAATAGATTCATAAGGTAATTTAATTTTCTTTATAGGAATTTGTTCCATTCCCTTACTTAACGAAAATTGGAATCTAATATTCCCTTCTTTCATATCAATAATTGCACCAATCGTTCTAAGGAAAGGTCTACCAAGAATAATAGGACATGAAGGATTGCAATCAATATCAAGAACAATGAAATCTATGGGCACATAATTCCTATTTGCAACAATAAGAACATCATTAATTCTTCCCATAGGTTTCTTAATGGTGGAATCCGCAAGGTGCAAGTTTAAAGAACAATCATCAAATTCATGGAAACCTAGCAAATCACACAAAGTTTTAGGAATCGTGGAAATAGTAGCACCCAAATCACATAAAGCAAAGTATTCATGATCTTTAATTTTAATTTAAATTTTAATAGTAGGTTCTCACTCATCATAAAGTTTTCTAGGGATAGAAACTTCCAATTCAAGCTTTTCTTCATAAGATTACATTAAAGCATCAACAATATGTTTAGTAAAAGCTTTATTTTGACTATAAGCATGTGGAGAATTTAGCACGGATTGCAACAAGGAAATACAATCTATTAAATAAAAATTATCATAATTAAATTCCTTGAAATCCAAGATAGTGGGTTCATTTCTACGTAAAGTTTTGATCTCTCCAATCCCACTTTTATCAATTTTTGCATCAAGATCCAAAAACTCTGAATCATTGGGACGCCTTCTAACTAAAGTTGACTCATCTCGAGTCCCATCATTATCAAGATTCATATTGCAAAACAAAGATTTAACAGGGGACACATCAATAACTTTTGGATCTTCATCATTATTATCATGGAAACTAGAAGAACACGCTTTCACAAATCAATCTTTTTAGCATGCATCCTAGCGGTTCTTTCTTTGCACTCATCACTGGAAATTCTCTACCGTCGGTGTCAGTCTTCTTCTTGAAGATCCATTTATTCTCTATGGCCTGCCGATCATCGGGCAAGTCAACCAAAGTCCATACTTTGTTCTCATACATGGATCCCATCCCAGATTTCATGGCTTCAAGCCATTTTGCGGAATCTGGGCTCATCATCGCTTCCTCATAGTTCGTAGGTTCGTCATGGTCAAGTAACATGACTTCCAGAACAGGATTACCGTACCACTCTGGTGCGGATCTTACTCTGGTTGACCTACGAGGTTCGGTAGTAACTTGATCAAAAGTTTCATGATCATCATCATTAGCTTCCTCACTTACTGGTGTAGGAATCACTGGAACTGATTTCAGTGATGAACTACTTTCCATTAAGGGAGAAGGTACAATTACCTTATCAAGTTCTACTTTCCTCCCACTCACTTCTTTCGAGAGAAACTCCTTCTCTAGAAAGGATCCATTCTTAGCAATGAATATCTTGCCTTCGGATCTGTGATAGAAGGTGTACCCAACAGTCTCCTTTGGGTATCCTATGAAGACACATTTCTCCGATTTGGGTTCGAGCTTATCAGGTTCAAGCTTTTTCACATAAGCATCACAGCCCCAAACTTTAAGAAACGACAACTTGGGTTTCTTGCCAAACCACAGTTCATAAGGTGCCGTCTCAACGGATTTAGATGGTGCCCTATTTAACCTGAATGCAGCTGTCTCTAAATAGTAACCCCAAAACGATAGCAGTAAATCAGTGAGAGACATCATAGATCGCACCATATCTAGTAAAGTATGATTACGATGTTCGGACACACCATTACGCTATGGTGTTCTAGGTGGCGTGAGTTGCAAAACTATTCCGCATTGTTTCAAATGAAGTCCAAACTCATAACTCAAATATTCGCCTCCATGATCAGATTGTGGAAACTTGATTTTCTTGTTACGATGATTTTCCACTTCACTCTGAAATTCTTTGAACTTTTCAAATGTTTCAGACTTATGTTTCATCAAGTAGATATACCCATATCTGCTCAAATCATCTATGAAGGTGAGAAAATAACGTATCCGCCGCGAGCTTCAATGTTCATTGGACCACATAACTCTGTTTCTCGCTCCATTGTTCCAGAGAATGGAGTTTTAGTCATCTTGCCCATGAGGCATGGTTCGCAAGTACCAAGTGATTCATAATCAAGTGATTCCAAAAGTCCATCAGAATGGAGTTTCTTCATGCGCTTTACACCAATATGACCTAAACGGCAGTGCCACAAATAAGTTGCACTATCATTATCAACTCTGCATCTTTTGGCTTCAATACTATGAACATGTGTATCACTACTATCATGATTTAGTAAGAATAGACCACTCATTACGGGTGCATGACCATAAAAGATATTACTCATATAAATAGAACAATCATTATTCTCTGATTTAAATCAATAACCATCTCGCATCAAACAAGATCCAGATATAATGTTCATCCTCAACGCTGGCACCAAATAACAATTATTTAGGTCAAAAGCTAATCCCGAAGGTAGATGTAGAGGTAGCATGGCGACGACGATCACATCGACTTTGGAACCATTTCCCACGCACATCGTCACCTCATCCTTAGCCAATCTTCGCTTAATCCGTAGCCCCTATTTCGAGTTGCAAATGTTAGCAACTGAACCATTATCAAATACCCAGGCACTATTGCGAGCATTAGTAAGGTACACATCAATAACATGTATATCAAATATACCTTTCACTTTGCCATCCTTCTTCTCCGCCAAATACTTGGGGCAGTTCCGCTTCAAGTGACCAGTTCCTTTGCAGTAGAAGCACTCAGTCTCAGGCTTAGGTCCAGACTTGGGTTATTCACTTGAGCAGCAACTAGCTTGCTGTTCTTCTTGAAGTTCCCCTTCTTCCCTTTACCTTTTTCTTGAAACTGGTGGTCTTGTTGACCATCAACACTTGATGCTCCTTCTTGATTTCTACCTCCGCAGCCTTTAGCATTGCTAAGAGCTCGGGAATCGTCTTATCCATCCCTTGCATATTATAGTTCATCACGAAGCTCTTGTACCTTGGTGGCAGTGATTGAAGAACTCTGTCAATGACACTATCATTAGGAAGATTAACTCCCAGTTGAGTCAAGTGGTTGTGGTACCTAGACATTCTGAGTATATGTTCACTGACAGAACTATTCTCCTCCATCTTGTAGTTGTAGAACTTATTGGAGACTTCATATCTCTCAATCCGGGCATTTGCTTGAAATATTAACTTCAACTCCTGGAACATCTCATATGCTCCATGACGTTCAAAACGTCGTTGAAGTCCCGGTTCTAAGCCGTGAAGCATGGCACACTGAACTATCGAGTAGTCATCAGCTTTACTCTGCCAAGTGTTCATAACATCTGGCGTTGCTCCTGCAGCGGGTTTGTCACCTAGCGGTGCTTCTAGGACGTAATTCTTCTGTGCAGCAATGAGGATAATCCTCAAGTTATGGACCCAGTCTGTGTAATTGCTACCATCATCTTTCAACCTAGCTTTCTCTAGGAACGCATTAAAATTCAATGAAACAACAACACGGGCCATCTACCTACAACAACATAGAACATAGACATGCAAAATACTATCAGGTACTAAGTTCATGATAAATTAAAGTTCAATTAATCAAATTACTTAAGAACTCCCACTTAGATAGACATCTCTCTAATCATCTAAGTGATCACGTGATCCATATCAACTAAACCATGTTCGATCATCACATGAGATGGAGTAGTTTTCAATGGTGAACATCACCATGTTGATCATATCTACTATATGATTCACGCTCGACCTTTCGGTCTCCAGTGTTCCGAGGCCATATCTGCATATGCTAGGCTCGTCAAGTTTAACCCGAGTATTCTGCGTGTGCAAAACTGGCTTGCACCCGTTGTATGTGAACGTAGAGCTTATCACACCCGATCATCACGTGGTGTCTCGGCACGACGAACTGTAGCAACGGTGCATACTCAGGGAGAACACTTATACCTTGAAATTTAGTGATAGATCATCTTATAATGCTACCGCCGAACTAAGTAAAATAAGATGCATAAAGGATAAACATCACATGCAATCAATATAAGTGATATGATATGGCCATCATCATCTTGTCCCTGTGATCTCCATCTCCAAAGCACCATCATGATCACCATCGTCACCGGCTTGACACCTTGATCTCCATCAAAGCATCGTTGTCGTCACGCCAACTATTGCCTCCACGACTATCGCTACCGCTTAGTGATAAAGTAAAGCAATTACATGGCGATTGAATTTCATACAATAAAGCGACAACCATATGGCTCCTGCCAGTTGCCGATAACTGTGTTACAAAACATGATCATCTCATACAATAAAATTTAGCATCATGTCTTGACCATATCCCATCACAACATGCCCTGCAAAAACAAGTTAGACGTCCTCTACTTTGTTGTTGCAAGTTTTACGTGGCTGCTACGGGCTAAGCAAGAACCGTCCTTACCTACGCATCAAAAACCACAACGCGTTATAGTGATTGCATTTTGATCTTCAGAAAGAACCTTGTTCATTGAATCCGATTCAACTAAAGCTGGAGAAACAGATACCCACTAGCCACCTGTGTGCGAAGCACGTCGGTAGAACCAGTCTCGCGTAAGCGTACGCGTAATGTCGGTCTGGGCCGCTTCATCCAACAATGCCGCTGAATCAAGAACCAACTAGTGACGACAAGCAATATCTATATACCCATGCCCACAACTCCTTTGTGTTCTACTCGTGCATATAGCATCTACGCATAAACCTGGCTCGCATGCCACTGTTGGGGAACGCAGTAATTTCAAAAAAATTCCTACGCACATGCAAGATCATGGTGATGTATAGCAACGAGAGGGGAGAGTATCGTCTACGTACCCTCGTAGACCGTAAGCGGAAGCGTTATGACAACGTGGTTGATGTAGTCGTACGTCTTCATGATCGACCGATCTAGCACCGAAGGTACGGCACCTCCGTGATCTGCACACGTTCAGCTCGGTGACGTCCCGTGAACTCACGATCTAGTAGAGCTTCGGGGGAGAGTTTCTTCAGCACGACGGCGCGATGACGGTGATGATGATGCTACTGGAACAGGGCTTCGCCTAAGCACCGCTACGATATAACCGAGGTGGATTATGGTGGAGGGGGCACCGCACACGGCTAAAAGATCAATGATCAACTTGTGTGTCCATGGGGTGCCCCTTCCCCGTATATAAAGGAGTGGAGGAGGGGGAGGGCTGGCCCTCTCTATGGCGCGCCCTGGGGAAGTCCTACTCCCTCCGGGAGTAGGATTCCCCCTTTCCTAGTAGAAGTAGGAGCCCTTCCAAGTAGGAGTAGGAGAGGAAGGAAGCAGGAGAGAGGGAGGAAGGAAAGGGGGGCCGGCCCCCTCCCAATTCGGATTGGGCTTGGGGTGCGCCTCCCTCTTTTCCCTTCCCTCTCCTCTATTCCACTAAGGCCCAATAAGGCCCATATACTCCCCGGGGGGTTCCGGTAACCTCCCGGTACTCCAGAAAAATGCCCGAACCACTCAGAACCATTCCGATGTCCAAATATAGGCTTCAAGTATATCGATCTTTATGTATCGACCATTTAGAGACTCCTCACCATGTCCGTGATCAAATCCGAGACTCTAAACTACCTTCGGTACATCAAAACACATAAACTCGTAATACAGATCGTCACCAAACGTTAAGCGTGCGGACCCTATGGGTTTGACAACTATGTAGACATGACCGAGACTCATCTCCGGTCAATAACCAATAGCGGAACCTGGATGCTCATATTGGTTCCTACATATTCTACGAAGATCTTTATCGCTCAAACCGCATAATGGTATACGTTGTTCCCTTTGTCACCGGTATGTTACTTGCCCGAGATTCGATCGTCGATATCTCAATACCTAGTTCAATCTCGTTACCGGCAAGTCTCTTTACTCGTTCTGTAATGCAACATCCTGTAACTAACTCATTAGTCATGTTGCTTGTAAGGCTTATAGTGATGTGCATTACCGAGAGGGCCCAGATATACCTCTCCGACAATCGGAGTGACAAATCCTAATATTGATCCATGCCAAATCAACAAACACCATCAGAGACACCTGTAGAGCACCTTTATAATCACCCAGTTATGTTGTGATGTTTGGTAGCACACAAAGTGTTCCTCCGGTATTCGGGAGTTGCATGATCTCATAGTCATAGGAACATGTATAGTTATGGAGAAAGCAAAAGCAACAAATTAAATGATCATCATGCTAAGCTAACGGATGGGTCAAGTCAATCACATCATTCTCTAATGATGTGATCCCATTAATCAAATGACAACTCATGTCTATGGTTTAGGAAACATAACCATCATTGATTCAACGAGCTAGTCAAGTAGAGGCAAACTAGTGACACTCTGTTTGTCTATGTATTCACACATGTACTAAGTTTTTGGTTAATACAATTCTAGCATGAATAATAAACATTTATCATGATATAAGGAAATATAAATAACAACTTTATTATTGCCTCTATGGCATATTTTCTTCAGAAAGGGCTACATCGGATGCACTTTTTTTGAACATCTCCAAATGAGCTGAAAATTGGCGGAAAATTATTTTGGAATATACTAAAATTATTGGCGAAAGAAATACTATAGGGGGACCCACCAGGCATCCACAAGCCTGGGGCGCACCCCCCAAGCTTATGGCACCCCTGGCAGGCCTCCAGGGCCCATCTTCTCCTATATGATGCCATTTGACCTAGAAGAAAATCAGAAGGAAGGTTTCGGGATGAAGTGCTGCCGTCTCAAGGCGGAACCTGGGCAGGAGCACTTTTGCTCTCAGGTGGAGAGATTCCCTTAGGGAAACTTCCCTCCAGCAGGGGGAAATCGAAGCCATCGTCATCCCCAGCGATACTCTCATCGTGGGAGGACCAATCTTTATCAACATCTTCACCAATACCATCTCATCTCAAACCCTAGTTCATCTCTTGTATTAAAACTTCATCTCAAAACCTTAGACTGGTACCTGTGGGTTGCTAGTAGTGTGGATTACATCTCGTAGTTGATGCTTGTTGGTTTATTTGGTGGAAGATCATATGTTTAGATCCTTGATGTTATTCAATACCCCTATGATCTTGAGCATGAATATGATTTATGAGTAGTTAATATTGTTCTTGAGGACATGGGAGAAGTCTTGTCATAAGGAATCATGTGAATTTGGTATTCGTTCGATATTTTGATTATATGTATGTTGTTGTTTTCTTTAGTGATGTTATGTGAATGTCGACTACATGACACTTCACCATCTCTGGGCCTAAGGGAAGGCTTTGTGGAGTAGTTATTAGATGATGGGTTGCTAGAGTGACAAAAGCTTAAACCCTAGTTTATGCGCTATTCCGTAAGGGGCTGATTTGGATCCATATGTTTCAGGTTGTTCAAGTAAGAATAGCACCCAAGCACCGGTCCACCCACATATCAAATTATCAAAGTAATGAATGCAAATCAAACAAACATGATGAAAGTGACTAGATGAAATTCCCGTGTGTCCTCAAGAACGCTTTGCTTATTATAAGAGATCATTCCGGCCTATCCTTTGCTACAAAAAGGATTGGGCTACCTTGCTGCACCTTTGCTACCATTACTACTTGTTGCTCATTACAAATTACCTTGCTATGAAACTATCTGTCACTGACAATTTCAATGCCTGCAGATAATACCTTGCTGAAAACTGCTTTTCATTTCCTTCTGCTCTTCTTTGGGTTCGACACTCTTACTTATTGAAAGGACTATGATTGATCCCCTATACTTGTTGGTCATCACCCTCCTGGTATGCGGAACGCTTCCAGCGAGCCACTTGGGGGACGACCTCTAGCGGCCGAGCTAGTAGCCCGAAGAAGCTAGTCAACAACACCTCCATGGGCCATAGGTTGTCGCAGAAGTCCTTGAGCACTGGCTTCGCCATGCGGAGGAGCTCTATTGGCTGCTTCATCTGATGATTCAGCAGCTCCAGATGTGATAGCACTTGGCATTGTTGCCAGAATGCCTTCTCTGTGGCGTGGCCATCCCATGCACCAAAACAGCAGCCGGCGTCCAACGCGCTCCTCGGGAGATCCGCGAAGGCCTCTACAAATCGCCATAGCTGGGTGAGCTTGACGAACCCCTTGCTGCCAAAAACACAATGAAGAAAAATGGCTTACCCGCAAAAATCTGCCCCACATGCTGGAGCTCTTTGCGGTCTGCTTAGGCCTAGGTCTGGACCTCGGCATGCACCAGGCGCAGCTTCTCGAGCTCTGCACTCACCCCTTTATCCTTGTTCTAAAGGGCACCGCGCTCCTGGTACACGCCCTTCAGGTTCTCCTCTACTTCTAGGACCCGCGTCTGGTCCTTATGCCTAGCCACCTTTTCGATGGCTAGGTCCTTCTCAGCCTTGGTGGCTATAGCCTTTTGCTGCTTGGCCTCCTTCGAGCATTCGCCAGCTCGGCCTTAAGTGCCTCAAGCTATGTCATAACAACTGTCTGGACAAATAGCTTGGCATCAGCATTACAAATGTATGTGCATTTTCAGAGTAAACTTGACAAACTTTGCAACCATTTGCACTTACCTTGAGACAATTCGATCTATTTCTGCATCAGATCGAAGATCTTCTCGGACCTCTTAAGCTTCCGGTTCATCTCTGCAATCTCCTCGGAGGAAGAGTTTGGAGCCGAGGTCAATACCTGCAAACACACACTCCCTACTTAGTCCCCGTTCCCGATGTCAATCCTCTAGACAAACCTTTTGAAGGTCAACCAGAGTCTTGGGGGCTACTTACTAAATGCCTTACGATGCTCTGCTTCGACCGCAAAGCCAGTTTCTCAAAACTAGCTTTGGGCTCGGGAGCTACTCATTGGCTATGTTGTACAAGTGCTACACTATGATAAGCAAAATTTCTTCGGACAAAAGCACGTGTTTGCGAGCAATTCCAAGCATGAAGGTTATCCGTAATACAAAAATAAAGAAGTATACCTCGAAGCTCTTGATGAGGCCCTTGAAGACCCCATGAATTTTGGCCCCTTCGGATCGAAAGACCTGCAACGCCGCACCAATCAACATGTGGTGCTCTTCCATGATGGAGGAACCCTCTATGGCTACCTCATCTCCTCGGCACATCCCGTGGTAACCCACCCTAGGGCGGGAGGCGGTACTAACTCTGAACCCAACACTGAGGTGCTGGGAACAAAGGCCTCCAACTGTGGCCATGGCGCCGGAGTTAGTCTTGGCTGGGCCGATGTCTGGCCAATCCCTTCCTTGGTGAACTCAGGGACCTCGTCCCCTTAGCCCTGTTTGGCCGAGGATTCGACCTCAGCCATGACGAGCGGTACCTCGGCCCCCGTGTTGTTAACTAGGGGGCTGGACCAGATGTTGCTTCCCCTAGCCCCTCGAGAGCTGGAGGGGAAGTGGCGGGTTCAAGCGTCCTGCTGGCCATCGGTAGCCCGCTTGAGGTGTCGCCGCTGAGGTGCACCTTCAGCGGACTAGAGAAATAACCATTATAAGTCTTATATTGATGAACACGCTTTTTTGAGGACCAAACCTGGTTACAACAAACGCACCTTCGAGGTGTTGGCTTCGTCCTCCCCAACTCAAGGAGGTCATCATCTGGCGTCGGAGAAGTTAGCCTTCTTTGGTAGAGCGGGCTTACTGGCCGGCTCGGCGGAAGCCTTACGCAACCTCTTCTGGCCTTTCTGCCGTGGTTCCGCCTCGGTGTCCTCGGACGCCACCCTCTTCCCCTTAAGGGAGGGGTTCCCTTCCCCCGTGTCCTCCTCCGCGTCATCCTCATGGGCGGAGGAGGCATGGGTCTCCTCGTATCGGGTAACCGAGGTCTCTTGTGCCCGGAGGCCCGCCCTGCCCCTTGGAGGTTTTGACCCCTTGGGGATCACCATGTGCGTCTCAAGTAGGTCGTGACTAGGGGAGTCCTCTCCCCCTGGGCTGCGGAACTGGGCACAACATTTGCTGCGCCTTGGACATCCACTTCTGCAAATATGAGATCAATTGATTAGCCGAAGTCTATAAGATTCAAAGAAACATTGAGTATAAAGCCGTGTATTTAAAATTACCTCGGGGGCGTCGTGACCGGCTTCGAAGCCGAGGTCCCTCCCTTCCAGAGGAAGATCGTTCTAGGACGGATTGAATAACAACATCCACATTCCAGCCAAGGTGGAATGGAGGAAGTGGTGGATGGGCACCGCAACCTCGGGCTTATACACCCACATTGGGGTAGCCTGAGATTGGAGTGGCAGGACACGGCGGTGGAGCATGACCTTTACCACGTCCACTAGTTGGAGGTTCTTCTGTCTGTCCAGAACTGGATCTTTTGGGACAACACCTTCACCTCCTCTGGGTTCCCCTAGTCCATGCCCTTCTTCAAGGATACAAGCTTCTTCGGAGGCCCAGCCAAAAATGTCGAGACCTCGGCCTGGCCAGAAGTGAGTGACTTAGTGATGTAAAACCACTCGCGCTGCCACTCATTAATGGTCTCCATGAAGGTGCCCTTGAACCAACCCACCTTCTGGTTCTTGCCAATCATCGCGCCCCAGCACTCTGCGAGCTCGGAGTCGCTGGACTTCGGCTTGATGCCGAAGATCTTCAGCCACAATCCGAAATGCGGCTCGATGCAGAGGAAGGCCTCGCAGATCATGATGAAGGATGCGAGGTGGAGAATGGAATTTGGGGCTAGGTGGTGGAAATCTAGCCCATAGTAAAACATGATCCCGTGCACGAAAGGGTGCAGCGGGAACCTCAGACCTCTTATGAGGTGGGGGACAAAGACTACCCTCTCCCTAGGGTTGGGAGTAGGTACTTGCTGCTGTGGATCTGACACGCGGGTGTTGAACTCAGTGGGGATGTACCCCACGCTGCGCAACTCTAGGATGGTGCCCTCTGTGACGGAGGAGTCGGCCCAGTGGTCCTTGAGGTTGGCATCCTCCATGGCTAGGGGTCGAGGCGGAGGAGCGCTGCAGAGGCAAGGTGAATTCGGGATGGGATCTGGGCGCTGGAGCTTGAGAGGCAGCAAGTAGGAAGGAATGGGAGTGTACCTTTCCCGTCGCTAGCCTTTTTGCTCTTATATAGGATGGTAAAAGAACAAGAGTCCCTCCTGCCACGATGTTGAAATAGCCACTACCCGTAGAAGATGTTGTTACATGTATAGGGAGAAACAAAATCTTAATGATATCCCTTAGAAAACAGACACAATCTTCATTATGATGGGACACGCCAATAAGAGGATTGCCTCGGGCCATGATTCAGGTGAGCACTAACTACCAGCCCAGTCATGGGTGGTGCCGCTTCGATAAAGTTGTCAGGCTAGAAACATTGTTTACACCTACACGGTAGGCCTTCAAGCCTAAGTAACCTCGCGTCTTCGGGTGCTGAGTGGGTTCGGTTAGATCCTGTTTGGGGACGCCATTCCTTCGAGGAGTGGTACATGTCGGCTTTAAAAGGAAAGATTCTCGGAATATCAGAAAGGGGGAACTTGTTTGTCGAGCCAAGGACTTCGGATCCGAAGTTGTTACAATTGAAGAGGTCGTCCTCAGCATAGAAGACCAGTTCAGGGGCTAGTGACGATGTCCTCGACCAGGGGGTGCCAACCTAGTTGGCCCATAGTCCTCGGGCTGGGCATGTGGGCCCTCATTCTCCATCGGATGGACCCCAAAAGCTACATGTCTGGACGTGATCAAGACTGCATCTACCGAAGACTTGGCATATACTCCAAGACATCTCCTGCCACCTCCATGCGTTCCCGTGGATACTGACCATGTAACCCTAGATGCCCTACCCGGCGTGCATCTAAGCCAAAGACTTTAGCCTGTAGAGGGGACTTCAACACAATTACATTCACCTAGCCCTAGAGTTTGGTCTCTCCTTACGATCTCGAGGTAGATCAAGCTTGTACCCAATACATCATCATCAATACAATCAAAGCAGGACATGGGGTATTATCTCTTTGAGACGACCTGAACCTGGGTAAACACTGTCTCCTTCGTCCCTGTTACTATCAATCCGAGATCCACTACTCGGGACCCCCTACCCCGAGGTCTGCCGATTTTACCACCGACACATCCTGATCCAGGCTTGGATTGGGGGTCAAAATAATCCCTAACCCAATCCCGATAGGAACGTCCGTGCCTCTCGAGCAGAGCCACACACTAGACCAACCGACAAGCTTGCTAGCAGGGGGTGGTGACCGGCGGCAACAGTCGGCGGGGAGTCGGGCGGGTGGGTGGAGCTTCCTCAGCTTTATTCAGCGTTATAACTTTATATAAGTGGCAGCGTCTAATTTATCCCTTCCTTCCCAATTTCAGAGGTGCGGCCCTCGCCTCCCCAATCTAATGATCCCACCGCCATCCGTAAGCTCTCATCCGTAAAAACCTGCGTGCAAGTTATACCTGGCCACCCCTCGGGCCGAGCCTGACCAAGCCCGACGTAGAAATCCCAGGCCCGGGCCCGGCCCGATCGGGGCGTCAGGCCTAGAAATCAGGCCCAAGCCCGGCGCGTAAACTTAAAAGCCCGCCGAGCCTTGGGCCGGGCCCCTTCGTTAACTCGCAAATGTGACGGGCCCAGGCCAGGCCCGGCCCAGCCTTCGGGCTCAATATCTAGGCCCAGGCCCGGCCCGTGAGGAACGTCGGGCCGGGTCGGGCTGGGCTGCCCATGGCCAGGTATAAGTGTAGCATCGTTCATTTACATGCTATAGAGAAAGAGCAGTCAATTGGGAAAACAAAATACTTGGTTGAGTGAAAAGAAGGGCACGTAGGACAGTACACCCAACCTCCGAGATCGCGCACGAATCCCGAGGGCTGCACCCCGGATCACACACACATGCCGATGCCCCCGGGTGTCAAGATAGCTAGCTCAATCCCACGCTTCCCATTTCACCTCTCCCTCCAGCCATCGCGCGGCAAGCGTGACCTCCCCCTCCTGGCCAGCCAGTAGCCTCAGGCGGAGCCGAGAGCCAGCGTCTTCCTCGCATCACTCGGTGCCACGGCGCGCCTCGCCAGCTCCAGCGCGGCGCCGGCCAGAAGCAGCACGCCCGTAATCCCGGCGCGAGCGTGCGCACACACTGCCGGAACGAACGGGGCGAGCGATGGGGCTGCTGTCGCACCGGGTGGAGCGGTCGGAGCTAAAGCCCGGCGACCACATCTACACATGGCGCGCCGCCTACTCCTACTCCCACCACGGTACGTGTGAATTGCATGTTGGGGCCGCCATCCTTCTCTCCCATTTCGCGTTTCCGGGCGGCTACGGTACGGCGGAGAGAGGAGTGTTGCTTCGACATCGGTTTTGCCTTGCTCGTTCTGCCCTGCTCGTGCTCTGCCTCTGCCTCCATTCCCTCCGTACGTACGTCCGCGAGCAGATTCTCGCAGTTAATTAGGCTGGGTGTATTTGCAGCAGTTTAACCGTACTGCTCTGTTCTGCCTTGCTCGTTCTCGGACCTGGAGGTGGAGGGAATGGAGTGTTGCTTCCACATCGGTTTTGCCTTGCTCGTTCTGCTCTGTTCGTACTCTGCCTCTGCTTCCGCTCCGTACGTACATCCGCGAGCAGATTCTCGCAGTTAATTACGCTGGGTGTATTTGCAGCAGCTGAACCGTGCTGTAGGCTCGGCGTCCTCGTCGGCTTCCCTAATAGCGGACGCGTATTTCCGTCGGTACGCTTCTGGGTCCCGTCGAATTTGCTGCATCCTTGATTGGCGTTGCTAGCTGTCTAGCTGTATTGTATCCAGGTCCCAAATTTATTGACCGAACTAGTAGTAGCAGTACAATTGTCGAAGCGGATCTTGCTTCAGTTTGCAACTTCGCAACGTGATTTGACAGAAAAGATAATAGCCACTGGGAAGTATTTTAGATCAGACACTGACAGAATTTGACGATCCAAATGGACTCGATATGCCACGCTGTGAAAAGAAAATTAATGCTACTAGCTCACCTACTCTACAATTCTCTTTCTTTAGTGCAACTATAACTCAGAACTGTTACCTAGACCTACTGTTGGTGACTGATGATCGAACAGAAACTGTTGGTGACTCCACATGTGTAATTTTCCAGTGTTCAAGTGTCGATCTTAGCATCCATTTACTTACCTTTATTACATGTGACCAAAGTGGCCCTCTTTCCACTTTGATGCCTTCATGCATCTTCTTCTTCTTCTTCTTCTTCTTCTTCTTCTTCTTCCAGCTAGCTGCTGCGTTACCATGGCTCTTTTACTTTGCATCCTTTTCCGTTTTTTTCGTTCTTTGGCCAGCCGTAATTTAATCCACACATGGAAACATAAAGGTATCTTCTTCGTGGTGTCGCTATGCGCTGGCTGCATGCAGGGACATCATGGTACTTTTTCCCTTGCATTTGCAGCCATCGTTCCCTGCTGCTATGTGCCAATTATACAGAGGTCCTGCTTCGACATATGTACCCAACCCAAGGAGGACATACATGGGGACACGGGGGCACTCCCCACATGACAAACCTGCATAAAAAAGCTGGCATTCATTTGTAGCCATTCAATAAGGAATTAAGATAAAAAGCAAAAAATAATAATAGAAAATGTATGTGTGTAGTACTATGGTCACTGATCAGTGATTTTATTCTATCTCGAATTGGATGTCATACTCAATGTCTTCAGGTATTTACGTCGGCGGAAGCAAGGTGGTGCATTTCACAACGAAGAAAGAAGCGGGAACGGGGGGCCTTGACTCCGCCGTGGCTATCTCGAGCCTCTTATCCGCCGGCTCACCGGAGTGCCCGACGTTCCCGGACTGCGGCTTCCAGCTCCCCGACAGCGGTGTCATCCTCACCTGCCTCGACTGCTTCCTCCGCGACGGCGCCCTCCACGGCTTCGAGTACGGCGTCCCTCCCGCCGTGTTCCTCGCCAAGCTCCGCGGCGGCACCTGCACCACCGCCGCGTCCGACCCGGCGGATGCCGTGGTGCACCGGGCGATGTACCTGCTCCAGAACGGGTTCGGCAGCTACGACGTGTTCGAGAACAACTGCGAGGACTTCGCGCTCTACTGCAAGACCGGGCTCCTGCTGCCGCCCGAGAAGGGCATCGGGAGGAGCGGCCAGGCGGCCTCCGCCGTCGGCGTGCCGCTGGCGGCGCTCTTCTCGACTCCGTTCAGGCTCATGTCGGCCGGCCCGCTGGGCATGGCCGCCGTCACGGCGGGGATGTACTGCGCCGGCAGGTACATCACCGACATTGGGGTGAGGAAGGACGTGGTGAAGGTGGAGGTGGAGAACCTGTCGGCGCATCTGGGCTGGCGCCGGGCCAAAGCCGAAGAAGAATGGGTGAAGAAGAAACAGCAGCCCGCTAAGGTGTCGACGAGGTTGCTGCCGCTGAAGAGGAAACGTGACAGTGATTTGCATTTACAATCCGTGAAGTGACCAGGAGCTGCTGTTGTGATACTTTGTGTTTGATCTGTGTAGTTTGGAGTTTGTACTTCACAGAATAAGCCAGCAAGGCCAAATAGTGCAGTATAGATATCGAAGGTGAAGTCTTTTTACTTGAGCAATTCAATCTGTATCATAGGAATTCATCTTCTTCCCTGTTAGACGTGTCATGGAGTTTGCGTAGTTGGACGACCAGGCTATAATCGGTTAGTTTTATATAGTTTATTTATCTGTTTCTGCTCTGTGAATTGCCATAGATCATATAATTCAATAAAGTGTGATTCAGTGATTGAAAAGGCTCTTGGTTCTGTCTTTCTCCATCTATTCGTTCTCTTCTAGCATTATTTGCCAATTAGCCTGCCATCGCCCACTACGTTACGAGTACATGCCCACACAGTGGTGGTCCGACAAATTTTGTGAGTGGGGCTGAAAGTTTGATTGGAGATTTTACTGTGTGTGCGAATCTGAAGAATTTATATATTTCCCTTGAGCGTCAAAAGCATTTTAGAAATTTGAGTCGGGGCCTGCCTGCCCCCCGCTGAGCCCTCTGTCGGTCGGTTGAGCGAGCCCACAACAAAATCCACAAAGTGCCCTCCATTCCAGAAGTATTTCCAGGACCGATGACAGCAGCGTAGCATGTCGGTGCTGTCTACTTTCACGTCAGGGTCAGTAGTAGTCAGTAGAAGTACTCAGTAGCAGATGACTCGTCCAGAGCACATGCATGATTACTTGGGGCATGCAGAATCTCATCGAAGCCGCAAGCGAAACTTCACCCTCGCCTACCTTTGCCCACGTGAGATGGTGCGAGATCTCGATGGATAGATGGATGGAGGAGGAGGAACATGCATGGTAAAGATGGCTGTTGTTTCTTCTGAATTTACTCGGATCCGATGCCCCTGCCCTTAACTTTTATTTTCCCCTGTGTGTGTTCCTCTACCTTTAATGATTGGCCTCATAGACTCTCTCTCACCAATCCTATTGCTTTGATTCTCATTATTTTAGCAAAAGGCTGGTGATGTCGTGGATGATTGAGATCTGGGTGTTGGTTGATCCATCGAAGCAGGTAAGGAAAGGGCCAGCTCAGGACCATTGTTACAGACTGGTAAGACAATCAGACAAGTTACAGACTACTTGTCACTAATAGTCAGTAGACTACGTGTTATATATACAGCAAACTTGTCCTCTGCCGGCTTGTCTCAGTGATTGAAGTATATAGAGTAGGAGAACATGTGGTTAGGACGTGTTTGCTCGTTGTCAGATTCTTTGATTAGGGCGTCACAACGTAACTGGTAGGTCAACATATGAAATATATCCGCCTCCCCCGCAGGCGACTTGGGAGGGCTCCTCCGCCGCCGCCGCCTAGTCCCTCCAGCGCCCTTCTCCCTCTCCGCCGCTGCCGATGGTCGGTGTCGGGCAAAGCCCGTGCGTGCAACGGCGGCGGCGGAGGGTCTCTCCTCCCGTTCCCAGATCCGCGGAGGTGCGGGCATCCTGATCCGCAGGGTGCGGCCCTCCCGACGATGTGGCGGACACGCGGCGGTGCACGGATGCCCAGATCCATGGGTGTGGGACTCCCGGCAGCGTGCGGCTCCCGGCGGCGGCGGGATCGGTCGATGGCGGGCTTGGGCGATGGTGTTGGCCGCGCGGTGCCGGATCTCGTCGCTCGCGGTGGATCTCGGCTCTCCAGCCTTCGTGGAGGAACCTGGACCAGCGGCGGCGGCCCCGGTAGGCATGGCGACGACGCCCTCGGCTAGCGACGTTCGCGCGGGGTGGATGGACGACGTCTTGACCGCGTGGGCGGTGAGTCGCCGGTGGATCTCCTCCGCGCTGCAGGCTCTCTCCCACCACACTTGATGGCTTACGATCGCGGCCGTCGGCCTCAGTGCGTTCGCGGGGGCTGGTAGAGGTGACATCGGACCAGAGGAAACTCTGGACGACTCGTTCATCCCGACGGTGGCGACAACCAGGGTCGCCGTTCTCCTACTTGCAGGCGCCGTCGAGGTCCCTGCCCTCCACCCGACCCCATGCCCGGGTGAAAACCCTAAATCTCCTTAGATTGGGCGGCGGCACTGTTGTGTCGTACCCTTCTTGGAGGCGCCGCCTGGGGCGTTTGGGTCCTCGGTTTGAGGAACTGCAGGCGGAGGGGATGGGACCAGAGGCAGCAGGTGGTGTTTCGCGTCAGAGGAGTGGCGTGGCATCTGGCATGTCGACAACGGCGGGTCTCAGCGGCATGGAGCAGCGGGGTCTCACCGGTGGGTGTGTGATGATGGACGAGCGCAGGATGGTGGAGTTGTCTGGCGTCGTGGTGGCGTCGGCGGCAGCTAGATCGGGCAAGATAGATGCAACAGTGCAACACTGACGATGGATTGGTGGCAGGTGGCTGCGGCGGCCTCATACCCGGCAGGCGTCCTGGTTGAGGAGTACGCCGGACTGGTGGGTGCCCCATACCCGGCAGGCGTCCGGGTTAGGATCTCAGGTCTTAGATGTTAGGTTTGGCTGTGAGGTCTGTTTGGTATTAGGCCCAAACTATCAACATCCCTACATCAACTAGATAGGAATAGTGACAAATGTTGCCTAGACGGTGGCTTTAGTCTTACTGTTGTATGACTTTGTAAGATCTTGTGTGAATAATTAATAAAGTGGTTGCATATATCATCCAGATGCAGAGGCTCGGGGTCCTCCTCCATTTAAAAAAAGATTATTTAATTATGTGTAGCAAGTTCTAAGCTTGTGTCTCGACGCAATGGGGTAGGTGTAGAGCTTTGTAAAGTGTTGCATTATAGATGGGCTTTGGCCCATATAATACAATAATCCCTGGTTAATCTTGTTGAGTATAATGTTTATTTAGAAAACATAGGATAGCGTAGGATTTATTCCACTTTACCTTATACTTCAAGATGATCATGTACTTCTATATATACGCAATGGGGTAGGTTTAGAGCTCTGTAAAGTGTTGGATTATAGATGGACTTTGGTCCCTATAAGATAATAATCCTTAATTAATCTCTAAGGCCTATTTAGATGCATGACAAGTGGTGAGAAGTTTAGTACCATACTGGTACACTAAGAAGAGCGAGACTTCTTTATAAGGGCTGTTGTACCACATGCCATTGGGAGCTTGGGAAGACATGCGCGCTCCTCCTCCTCCGTCGCCTCGCCATCGCCTCGCCTCGATGCAACGCGTTGGCCTGGGCAAGCAGATGCTATGATTCGTGATACGTCCATTTTGCATCATGCTTTTATATCAATATTTATTGCATTATGGGCTGTTATTACACATCGTGTCACAATACTTATGCCTATTCTCTCTTATTTTACAAGGTTCACATAAAGAGGGAGAATGCCGGTAGGTGGGATTCGGGGCTTGAAAAGGAGCAAATATTAGAGACCTATTCTGCACAACTCCAAAAGTCCTGAAACTTTACGGATGATGTTTTCCAAATATATAAAAAATACTCAGCGGAAGAAACTCACCAGGGGGGTCACACCCTGCCCACGAGGGTGGGGGCGCGCCCCCTACCTCGTGGGCCCCCTGGTGGCCCTCCGATGGCCATCTTCTGCTATATGGAGTGTTTCGATGGAGAAAAAATGATAAGCAATCTTCGCGGACGCAACTCCGCCGCCACGAGGCGGAACCTTAGTGGAACCAATCTAGGGCTCTGGCGGAGCTGTTCTGCCGGGGAAACTTCCCTCCCGGAGGGGGAAATCATCGATATCGTCATCACCAACGCTCCTCTCATCGGGAGAGGGCAATCTCCATCAACATCTTCATCAGCACCATCTCATCTCAAAACCCTAGTTCATCTCTTGTATCCAATTCTTGTCTCCAAGTCCGGGATTGGTGCTAGTAGGTTGCTAGTAGTGTTAATTACTCCTTATAGTTGATGCTAGTTGGTTTAATTGGAGGAAGATCATATGTTCAGATCCTATATGCATATTAATACACCTATGATTATGAACATGTTTATGCTTTGTGAGTAGTTACTTTTGTTCCTGAGGACATGGGAGAAGTCTTGCTATTAGTAGTCATGTGAATTTGGTATTCGTTCGATATTTTGATGAGATGTATGTCGTCTCTCCTCTAGTGGTGTTATGTGAACGTCGACTACATGACACTTCACCATTGTTTGGGCCTAGAGGAAGGCATTGGGGAGTAATAAGTAGATGATGGGTTGCTAGAGTGACAGAAGCTTAAACCCTAGTTTATGCGTTTCTTCGTAAGGGGCTGATTTGGATCCATATGTTTCATGCTATGGTTAGGTTTACCTTAATACTTTTTTGTAGTTGCGGATACTTGCAATAGAGGTTAATCATAAGTGGGATGCTTGTCCAAGTAAGGGAAGCACCCAAGCACCGGTCCACCCACATACCAAATTATCAAAGTACCGAACGCGAATCATATGAGCATGATGAAAACTAGCTTGACGATATTCCCATGTGTCCTCGGGAGCGCTTTACATCATATAAGAGTTTGTCCAGGCTTGTCCTTTGCTACAAAAGGATTGGGCCACCTTGCTGCACTTTATTTACTTTTGTTACTTGTTGCTCGTTACAAATTATCCTATCACAAAACTATCTGTTACCACTTATTTCAGTACTTACAGAGAATACCTTGCTGGAAACCGCTTATCATTTCCTTCTGCTCCTCGTTGGGTTCGACACTCTTACTTATCGAAAGGACTACGATAGACCCCCTATACTTGTGGGTCATCAAGACTCTTTTCTGGCGCCGTTGCCGGGGAGTGAAGCGTCTTTGTTAGGTGGAATTTGGTAAGGAAAAATTTATATAGTGTGCTGAAATTTACTGTCACTTGTTACTATGGAAAGTAATCCTCTGAGGGGCTTGTTCGGGGTATCTTCACCCCGACCAGTAGAGCAAAGAGTTGCTCCTCAACCTACTCAACCTACTGAAAATGAATATGAAAATGACAATGCTTGCTTTGAAGTTCCTGCGGGTATGATAGAAAAACTGCTAGCTAATCCTTTTTTAGGAGATGGAACAAAACATCCTGATGAACATCTGATATATGTGGATGAAGTTTGTGGATTATTTAAGCTTGTAGGTGTACCCGGATATGTTGTTAAGAAGAAGGTCTTCCCTTTATCTTTGAGGGGAGATGCATCGACATGGTATAGGCTATGTGATGATATGAGGTCTTGGAATTACAAATGATTGAAATTGGAATTTCATCAGAAGTTTTATCCTATGCATCTTGTTCATCGTGATCGCAATTATATATATGATTTTTGGCCTCGCGAAGGAGAAAGCATCGCTCAAGCTTGGGGGAGGCTTAAATCAATGTTATATTCATGCCCCAATCATGAGCTCTCAAGAGAAATGATTATTCAAAATTTTTATGCTCGGCTTTCTGATAACAATCGCACCATGCTTGATACTTCTTGTGCTGGCTCTTTTATGATGAAGACCATTGAATTCAAATGGAATTTATTGGAAAGAACTAAACGCAACTCTGAAGATTGGGACCTCGACAATGGTAAGGAGTCAGGTATGACACCTAGTTTTGATTGTGTTAAATCTTTTATGGATACCGATATTTTTCATAAATTTAGCACTAAATATGGACTTGACTCTGAGATAGTAGCTTCTTTCTGTGAATCTTTTGCTACTTATGTTGATCTCCCCAAGGAGAAGTGTTTTAAATATCATCCTCCCATAGAAGTAAAAGTAGTTGCACCTATTAAAGTTGAAGAAAAGGCTATCACTTATAATGATCCTATTGTTCCTACTTCTTATGTTGAGAAACCACCTTTTCCTGTTAGGATAAAGGATCATGCTAAAGCTTCAACTGTAGTTCGTAAAAGCAATATTAAAACATATACACCTCCTGAGCAAGTTAAGGTTGAACCCAATATTGCTATTGTTAAAGATCTCTTGTCTGATAATATTGATGGGCATGCTATTTATTTCTGTAATGAAACTGCTAGAATTGCTAAACCCAGTGATAAAGATAAACCTAGACCTGTGGTAGGCATGCCTGTTATTTCTGTTAAAATAGGAGATCATTGTTATCATGGCTTATGTGATATGGGTGCTAGTGCTAGTGCTAGTGCAATACCTTATTCCTTATACCAAGAAATTACGCATGAGATTGCACCTGCTGAAATAGAAGATATTGATGTCACAATTAAACTTGCCAATAGAGATATTATTTCACCAATGGGAATTGTTAGAGATGTTGAAGTCTTGTGTGGGAAAACTAAATATCCTGCTGATTTTCTTGTTCTTGGTTCCCCACAACATAGCTTTTGTCTCATTATATTTGGTAGACCCTTCTTAAATACTGTTAATGCTACCATAGATTGCAATAGGGATGTTGTTAGTATTGGTTTAGATGATATGACTCATGAATTTAATTTTTCTAAATTTAGTCGACAACACCGTGAAGAAGAATTACCTAGTAAGGATGAAATTATTGGTCTTGCTTCTATTGCCGTACCTCCTCGTGATCCTTTAGAACATTATTTGCTAGACCATGAAAATGATATGTTTATGAATGAAAGAAGGGAATTAGATGAAGTATTCTTTAAACAGGAACCTATTCTGAAAAATAATTTACCTGTTGAAATCCTAGGGGATCCTCCTCCACCCAAGGGTGATCCCGTGTTTGAGCTTAAACTGTTACCTGATACTCTTAAATATGCTTATCTTGATGAGAAAAAGATATATCCTGTTATTATTAGTGCTAACCTTTCAGAGCATGAGGAAGAGAGATTATTGAAAACTCTGAAGAAGCACTGCGTTGCTATTGGGTATACTCTTGATGATCTTAAGGGCATTAGTCCCACTCTATGTCAACATAAAATTAATTTGGAAGAAGATGCTAAACCAGTTCGTGATCACCAACGCCGGCTGAATCCTAAAATGAAAGAAGTGGTAAGAAAGGAGATACTAAAGCTCCTTGAGGCAAGTATAATTTATCCTGTTGCTGATAGTCAGTGGGTGAGCCCTGTCCATTGTGTCCCTAAGAAGGGAGGTATTACCGTTGTTCCTAATGATAAAGATGAATTGATTCCTCAAAGAATTATTACAGGTTATAGGATGGTAATTGATTTCCGCAAATTAAATAAGGCTACTAAAAATATCATTACCCCTTACCTTTTATCGATCAAATGCTAGAAAGATTGTCCAAACATACACATTTTTGCTTTCTGGATGGTTATTCTGGTTTCTCTCAAATACCTGTGTCAGCCAAAGATCAATCTAAGACTACATTTACATGCCCTTTTGGTACTTTTGCTTATAGACGTATGCCTTTTGGTTTATGTAATGCACCTGCTACCTTTCAAAGATGCATGATGGCTATATTCTCTGGCTTTTGTGAAAAGATTTGTGAGGTTTTCATGGACGACTTTTCCATCTATGGATCTTCTTTTGATGATTGCTTGAGCAACCTTGATCGAGTTTTGCAGAGATGTGAAGAAACTAATCTTGTCTTGAATTGGGAAAATTGTCACTTTATGGTTAATGAAGGTATTGTCTTGGGGCATAAAGTTTCTAAAAGAGGTATTGAAGTTGATAAAGCCAAGGTTGATGCTATTGAAAAGATGTCAAGTCCCAAGGACATCAAAGGGATAAGAAGTTTCCTTAGTCATGCCGGTTTTTATAGAAGGTTCATTAAGGACTTCTCAAAAATCACTCGGCCTCTGACTAATTTATTACAAAAAGATATACCATTTGTCTTTGATGATGATTGCGTAGAAGCATTTGAAATACTAAAGAAAGCATTGATCTCTGCACCTATTGTTCAGCCACCTGATTGGAATTTACCCTTTGAAATTATGTGTGATGCTAGTGATTATGCTGTAGGTTCTGTTCTAGGACAAAGAGTTGATAAGAAACTAAATGTTATTCAATATGCTAGTAAAACCCTTGACAATGCTCAAAGAAATTATGCTACTACTGAAAAGGAATTCTTAACAGTTGTATTTGCTTGTGATAAGTTTAGACCTTATATTGTTGATTCTAAAGTAACTATTCACACTGATCATGCTGCTATTAAATATCTTATGGAAAAGAAAGATGCTAAACCTAGACTTATTAGATGGGTTCTCTTGCTACAAGAATTTGATTTGCATATTGTTGATAGAAAGGGAGTTGAGAACCCCGTTGCAGACAACTTGTCTAGGTTAGAAAATGTGCTTAATGACCCACTACCTATTGATGATAGTTTTCCCGATGAGCAATTAAATGTCATAAATGCTTCTCATACTGCTCCATGGTATGCTGATTATGCTAATTACATTGTTGCTAAGTTTATACCACCTAGTTTCACATACCAGCAAAAGAAAAAGTTCTTCTATGATTTGAGGCATTACTTCTGGGATGACCCACATCTTTATAAAGGAGTGGATGGTGTTATTAGACGTTGTGTACCTGAGCATGAACAGGAACAGATCCTACGCAAGTGTCACTCCGAAGCTTATGGAGGAAACCATGCTGGAGATAGAACTGCACATAAGGTACTGCAATCTGGTTTTTATTGGCCTACTCTCTTCAAGGATGCCCGTAAGTTTGTCTTATCTTGTGATGAAAGTCAAAGAATTGGTAATATTAGTAGACGTCAAGAAATGCCTATGAACTATTCACTTGTTATTGAACCATTTGATGTTTGGGGCTTTGACTATATGGGACCTTTTCCTTCCTCTAATGGTTATACACATATTTTAGTTGCTGTTGATTACATTACTAAGTGGGTAGAAGCTATTCCAACTAGTAGTGCTGATCATAACACTTCTATTAAAATGCTTAAAGAAGTTATTTTTCCAAGATTTGGAGTCCCTAGATATTTAATGACTGATGGTGGTTCACATTTTATTCATGGTGCTTTCCGTAAAATGCTTGCTAAATATGATGTTAATCATAGAATTGCATCTCCTTATCATCCTCAGTCTAGTGGTCAAGTAGAATTGAGTAATAGAGAACTCAAATTAATTTTGCAAAAGACTGTTAATAGGTCTAGAAAGAATTGGTCCAAGAAACTAGATGATGCATTATGGGCCTATAGAACTGCATATAAAAATCCTATGGGTATGTCTCCGTATAAAATGGTCTATGGAAAAGCATGTCACTTACCTCTCGAACTAGAACACAAGGCTTATTGGGCTATTAAAGAACTTAATTATGATTTTAAACTTGCCGGTGAGAAGAGGTTATTTGATATTAGCTCACTTGATGAATGGAGAACCCAAGCCTACGAAAATGCCAAGTTGTTTAAACAAAAAGTTAAAAGATGGCATGACAAAAGGATACAAAAGCGTGAGTTTAACGTAGGTGATTATGTATTGCTATACAACTCTCTCTTAAGATTTTTTGCAGGAAAACTTCTCTCTAAATGGGAAGGTCCTTACGTTATCGAGGAGGTCTATCGTTCCGGTGCCATAAAAATCAACAACTTCGAAGGCACAAATCCGAAGATGGTGAACGGTCAAAGAATCAAACATTATATCTCAGGTAATCCCATAAATGTTGAAACCAATGTTATTGAAACCGTAACCCCAGAGGAATACATAAGGGACATTTTCCGGAACGTTTCAAACTCCGAAAAGGAATAGGTATGTGGTACGGTAAGTAAACCGACTCCAAAACAGTTTTTAAGGAAATATTTCTCCGTTTTGGAATATTTAGAAAAATAGAAAAATAAGCAGCAGTCCGGGAAGGACACGAGTCCTCCACGAGGGTGAAGGGCGCACCCCTACCTCGTGGGCACCTCGTGTGCTCTCCGGACTCCGTTTTCATACACAACACGTATTTTGGTCGGTAAAAGTTCATTATATAATCTCTCGGGGGTTTTGACTCCTGTATCACGCAAAAATCTCCTATCTTTGTTTCGAGCTGTTTTTTTGACAGATCTAGATTATCATGGCATCTCCAAGTGCTCCCAAGGACAAGTTCTTTGAGAAGGTCATCAACCCTTACCTCACGGAGGTGCAGCGACACCCTTAAACCATTGAGATGCGTGATGGGTTGCCGCACATCCGTGATGCTGAGGGACTGAAGGGGACCGGAAGCGTGGAGACGAGGCTCGAAGCAATGGAGCAACAAGTTTTCAAGTGTCAAGGGATGGTGGAGTGTGGACTCAACTCCAACCACATGATGATCGCAGAATTCACCAACAAACACAAGCTGGATGCCGACAACATCGGGGAGACCCTATTCAAGCTTCACGAGAAAATTGAGCACCTTCAGGCTCAAATCTATGACCTGCAAAACCAAAACTGTGAGTATGAATATAGATTCAAAAGAATGAGTTTGGCTGCAGATTTGAGGATCCCGGAGACTCGGTCATCTTTCTATGATGGTGAGCCTATGCCTTGGAAGAAGGACGACAAGCCTACGCCATCAACAAAATCACCACCGTCTCCACCAGCAAAGAAGAATTGAGTATCTGGTATGGGCACTCCACTTGGCAACTGCCAAGCTTGGGGGAGTGTCCCGGTATCGTATCACCATCACTTTTATCTTTACCGTTTTCTTAGTTCAATCCTTTTGGTAATATCTTGATCTAATAGAATAAAAGTTCTTAGTATGATCTAGTTGTGAGTTTTGCTTCATTATCTTCCTATGTAATCGAGTCCATGAGCTATATAATAAAGATTAGTGTTGAGTCAAGGGCTTGATTATTTTGCCATGATCCTAAGTGAATAAAAGAAAAAGAGAAAGAAATAAAAAGAAACAAAGAGATCATGTGAGTCTTATGGAGAGTAATGAGCTCACATAGAAAGAGTATGATGAATAAAAGTTGTTGAGAGTTGACAAATACAGTTTAGGTCATCGTTGCAATTAATAGGAAGTAATAAAGAAAGAGAGGTCTTCACATATAGATATACTATCTTGGACATCTTTTATTATTGTGAGCACTCATTAAAATATGACATGCTAAAGAGTTGACATTGGACAAGGAAGACAACATAATGGTTTATGTTTTCTTACATCTGAGATGAATTATATTGTCTTGGATCATCCAACATGTTGAGCTTGCCTTTCCCCCTCATGCTAGCCAAATTCATCGCACTAAGTAGAGATACTATTTGTGTTTCTAAATACCCTTAAACCAGTTTTGCCATGAGAGTCCACTATACCTACCTATGGATTGAGTAAGATCCTCTAAGTAAGTTGTCATTGGTGCAAGCAATAAAAATTGCTTTCTAAATATGTATGACTTATTAGTGTGGAAGAAAATAAGCTTTATACGATCGTGTGATATGGAAGTAATAAAAGCGACAGACTGCATAATAAAGGTCTATATCACAAGTGTCAATATAAAGTGTCGTCCTTTCGCATTAAGATTTTGTGCATCCAACCATAAAAGCGCATGACAACGTCTGCTTCCCTCTGCGAAGGGCCTATATTTTACTTTTATCTCCTACATTGCATAAGAGTCGTGGTGATCTTCACCCTTCCTTTTTACATTTTATCCTTTGGCAAGCACAATATGTTGAAAAGATCCTTGTATATATGGCTAATTGGATGTGAGCTTTCATGAACTATTACTATTGACATTACCCTTGAGGTAAAACGTTGGGAGGCAAAGCTATAAGCCCCTATCTTTCTCTGTGTCCGGTTAAAACTCCATACCCATAAGTATTGTGTGAGTGTCAACAATTGTGAAAGATTATATGATAGTTGAGTATGTGGACTTGCTGAAAAGCTCTTACACATTGACTCTTTCCTATGTTATGATAAATTGCAATTGCTTCAATGACTGAGATTGTAGTTTGTTAGTTTTCAATGAAGTTTACGATTCATACTTGATATTGTGATTGAATTATTACTCTAGCATAAGAGATTATATGACAAGAATTATATAAGTTGCTGTTCTAAGAATGATCATGATGCCCTCATGTCCGTATTTTATTTTTATCGACACCTCTATCTCTAAACATGTGGACATATTTTTCGATTTCGGCTTTTCGCTTGAGGACAAGCGAGGTCTAAGCTTGTGGGAGTTGATACGTCCATTTTGCATCATGCTTTTATGTCAATATTTATTGCATTATGGGCTGTTATTACACATTATGTCACAATACTTATGCCTATTCTCTCTTATTTTACAAGGTTCACATAAAGAGGGAGAATGCCGGCAGCTGGGATTCTGGGCTGGAAAAGGAGCAAATATTAGAGACCTATTCTGCACAACTCCAAAAGTCCTGAAACTTCACGGATGATGTTTTCCAAATATATAAAAAATACTCAACGGAAGAAACTCACCAGGGGGGCCACACCTGCCTACGAGGGTGGGGGGCGCGCCCTACCCCCCTGGGCGCGCCCCCCTACCTCGTGGGCCCCCTGGTGGCCCTCCGGTGGCCATCTTATGCAATATGGAGTCTCTCGATGGGAAAAAATGATAAGCCATCTTCTCGGATGCAACTCCACCGCCACGAGGCGGAACCTTGGTGGAACCAATCTAGGGCTCTAGCGGAGCTGTTCTGCCAGGGAAATTCCCTCCCGGAGGGGGAAATCATCACCATCGTCATCACCAACGCTCCTCTCATCGGGAGAGGGCAATCTCCATCAACATCTTCATCAGCACCATCTCATCTCAAAACCCTAGTTCATCTCTTGTATCCAATTCTTGTCTCCAAGTCCGGGATTGGTGCTAGTACGTTGCTAGTAGTGTTAATTACTCCTTGTAGTTAATGCTAGTTGGTTTAATTGGTGGAAGATCATATGTTCAGATCCTATATGCATATTAATACCCCTCTGATTATGAACATGTTTATGCTTTGTGAGTAGTTACTTTTGTTCCCGAGGACATGGGAGAAGTCTTGCTATCAGTAGTCATGTGAATTTGGTATTCGTTCGATATTTTGATGAGATGTATGTTGTCTCTCCTCTAGTGGTGTTATGTGAACATCGACTACATGACACTTCACCATTGTTTGGGCCTAGAGGAAGGCATTGGGGAGTAATAAGTAGGTGATGGGTTGCTAGAGTGACAGAAGCTTAAACCCTAGTTTATGCGTTGCTTCGTAAGGGGCTGATTTGGATCCATATGTTTCATGCTATGGTTAGGTTTACCTTAATACTTTTTTGTAGTTGCGGATGCTTGCAATAGAGGTTAATCATAAGTGGGATGCTTGTCCAAGTAAGGGCAGCACCCAAGCACCGGTCCACCCACATACCAAATTATCAAAGTACCGAACGCGAATCATATGAGCGTGATGAAAACTAGCTTGACGATATTCCCATGTGTCCTTGGGAGCGCTTTACATCATATAAGAGTTTGTCCAGGCTTATCCTTTGCTACAAAAGGATTGGGCCACCTTGCTGCACTTTATTTACTTTTGTTACTTGTTGCTCGTTACAAATTATCCTATCACAAAACTATCTGTTACCACTTATTTCAGTACTTACAGAGAATACCTTGTTGGAAACCGCTTATCATTTCCTTCTGCTCCTCGTTGGGTTCGACACTCTTACTTATCGAAAGGACTACGATAGATCCCCTATACTTGCGGGTCATCAATTCGTTCATCCCCTGTTTTCTCGTAATATTTTAAACAATCCAAAAACCTTATGTTAGGAACTTCTTCAAGGCTTCGCTGAAACCGCAAAAGTTTAACGGGACACATTAAGGGTTGGCAGACAAGGACCACCTTGTGGCTCACTATGATGAACGTGTTCTGGGTTGGTGGTGTGTCTCCCATGGAAATGGTTGCTCCTGAACAGGAGAAGGCATTTAGGAAGGCAACCACCATCTTTGTTGGAGCAGTTCTGAGTGTGATTGGAGACAAGTTGGTTGACACATATATTCATATGCGGATTGCCAAAAACTTGTGGGATGTGCTCGAAATTTAGTTCGGTGCAACCAATGCTGGAAGCGAATTGTATGCCATGGAGCAGTTCCATGATTACAGGATGGCTGATAACCGTTTTGTATTGGACCAAGCTCATGTGCTCTAGTGCATCGCTAAGGAGCTGGAGCTCCTGGAGTGTGAGTTGTCGGACAAGTTTGTCGCGGGTTGCATTATTGCAAAATTCTCTTCTGGATGGAGGAATTTTGCTACTTCTCTCAAGCACTTGAGATATGATTTCTCTGTTGAGGATGTCGTCGGTCATCTAAGTGTTGAGCAGAACTTGAGACCGAAGGACTCACACGTGAAAGGGGCAAAGGGTTCTTCTAGCACCAATGTGGTGCAGAAGAATTTTCACAAGTTCAACGAAAGAACATTGTCCAATAGAATACTATCTTCAAGAAAAATGTAAGAAGAAAGCCAGAAGGGACTTTTACATTTGTGCCCTTAACTCGAACCCACTACTCAAATTTACCCCTAATTTCAAAGCACGCTCAAATTTGCCCCTTTGCCGTTAGGAGCACTTATAGAAATGCCCTTATGTGCTGTTACCGTCCAGTCAAAGGACTTCCGCCGCTATGTGGACGTTTGCTGGGCATTTTGCTCCTAACTCCATGTGTCACTTATGGGTGGGACCCACTCTAAAAAAATAAATGAAAAAAAAATCTTTCTTTCACCCTCTCTCCCTCTCACAGACTTACATGTGGGACTGAAGTAGAAAAAGGAAAGAACAAAAAAAGAAAAGGGAAAACTCTCTCTCTCCTAACTCACGACCGGCCGGCCACTCTCTCCGCTCTGGTGAACCCTGATCCGTCGATCCGCGCCTCTGCCGCCGCCGGCTCCCCAGGCGTCGCCGCCCTCTTTCACCATCCCCCTCCCTTCCTTTTCCCCTCACCCTTCATCCTCTGGCGCCGTCCTGTCCAAAACAACTCCGACAATGCGACGACTTCATGCACATGGCGACTGTCCTTCCCTCGAAGAACAGATGTGTCTTGGAGCTCCAATGAGGTGCCCTGACCTTCTCCACCAAAGATATTGACTGTATATAGATGTAGATCATGTAGTCAAGTCCATCTTCTCCAACTCATTTCGCCGCTCGCCAGCCCCGACTTACGGTCTCTCGTGATCTGTAGAACCCAGCGACTGCACCTACATCCCCACGGTGATCCCCTCTTCCTTTCCCCTGACCACAAATGCTCAATTCCTAGCTTTTGGTGTTGTTCCCATGAGGTTTGCGTCGTCCGCCGCCATGGTTGTCGGGCATGGACATTCCGTGCTTCCTTGGACATGTTTTTTCATGTGGCTGCTCCAGAGGCTCCCATGAGCAACCTTATGCGCATGTGCGCATGCCTTCCACTACTGTAGGATGCTGCTAATGCGACACTATGATCAGAGACCCTTCGATGAAACTGTGTGTGATTCCATAATCGCAAACAGTGGTGTAAAAATCCCGTCAAAAAAGGTGCAAAACATTTGCGATGGAGGATGCATCAAACACGGTTCAGATTTTCATTGCGTGTGCAATGCAGGGCCTACGGTTCAGCTCAATTAACTATTTGCGATGAGGAGGAGCAAAAGAAACAGGCAGCCAGATGAAGGTGTGTGCGATGTACATCATACGGTTCACTCGGATGAATTGTTTGTGATTAGGCAACACAAAAGAAACGTGTGCGATATACGGCATGCGGTTCACTCGGATGAACTGTTTGCGTTGAGACATGAGAACAGAAACGATTCGAATGAACAAGATGTGTGTGATATGAGGCAAACATGTGTGTAATTAGAAACGTCTGCGAAGACCGATAACAACACAGACGATTACTGCGAACAAGCCATGTGTGTTGTGAGCAAACGATTGCTGATATACAATTGTGAGTGATTGATGAAAACATCACCGATGGGTTACATTGTTTAGTCTGTGTGCGATGTGATTTTCTTTGTCCGCACAACATCTATGCTCTGTCTATAGAGCATCAACATATATACTTAAAAAGACAACACTGCATAACCAAATTAAGCATATAATTACACAAGTGACTACACACATAACATTTCCACACACCAAAGAAAGCAATTACATGCATACTAAAGTAGGAGAAACGAGGATCTAATCATCTACTCATTGTTGCGACGACGCTTACCATTGCTCTGCTTCCTGCTGGATCCCTGGCCATTTTGGGGAAGGAGGCACTTCCTCATGTCAACGATCTGCATGTACATGTCGTAGCTCATGTACGCCTCCTTGGCCGTGTACACGACGTGGGCTTTGTCGAGTTTCTCCATCCAGGCCGAGTGCCAGGCACGCTTGTCCTTGTTGCATGAATCCTTCATGTCTCTGTAGTAGGGGTCGATGATGGCCTCGGCGAGGTGAACCAGTGAGTCCTTCTCATGCTCCTTGCTGCCCCAGATCTTGTATTGGCCCTGGATGTCGACAAGATTCTTGCAGGCGATGCCCGAATTCTCGAGCACCTTTACATCGTTGGTGATGTCCACCGTAGCAAACATGTAGTGGGGGTTGTTGATAAACCTGGTGAAATGCTCGTAAGGCCTTTTGGCCAGGAAGTAGTGGTAGACGAGGACGTGGTGGCGCACACACATCTGGGCGACGGCGACCTTGGGACGAGACCCAACACGAGCGCGGGTGTACTCAATGTCGAACCCGACCACCTTGTACTTCTCCGCGGCAAGCAACAACTCCATGATGTTGATGGAGTGCTCCACCCAGACCGGGTCCTTGGTGTACACCACCGAGAGGTCCATGAACCTTCTGTCGGTGTCCACCACGGCACGCATGGTGAACTGCTGCTCGTCGTCAGCAGCCGCTCGGAGCGCCATTGGAGCCGCGCAGGATACCCTCTAAGAATTTCTCGTGGTGGGTGTGCTTCTTGCAATGGTGGAGCGCCATTGAAAGGTTGAAGAGACACAATGGTTAAATGGACACTATAATAAATGGGGGTCGGCCGGCCTGTAATCGTCACGTCTTGTCATGGCATTCATAGCGGAGGATTCCAATGCACACTTGACAACACCGCCCCGCATGCGTGGGCTCGAAGAGGCACCAAATGAATCATCGGTGAGCCCGTTCCCGCGCTACCACGCTGTTTACCGTGCAAGCTTCCTGCCCGGCTTGTTTGGCCACGCACCGGGTACAAGAGGGACAAATCGTGGGCGTTTATTGGCAAAAAGCTTTGTAAAAACGAAGTGTGTGGAATGACTTTGATCATAAGATTACCCGTGGGTGATGAGGTCAAAGTTACACAGAAGGGTGATGATGGAAACTTGAGTGCGGTAAGTAATTCTGCACTCTATAGTGCACATGGTGGAAGAAACCAACTGTGTGCAACAATGTCGAAGATCGCAGTCGAGTTAGCTATACAGATCGTGTGTTGTGAGATCGACAAGGTAAACTGCTTCGAGAATGGTTACTAAAATCTAAGACCATTGCATATTAAGGTCAGAATAGTGTTAGCAATATACAAGTCTCATACGATGCCATTTCAATGATTGTACCACAAAAGCTCGAAATGTTACAAGGTTCAAATTCCAGAGTTATATGGCTCAAATTTGAAGATTACAAGGTTCAAACAGATATTAGAAATGAAATTCAGCTCATCAGCTGCAAACGCTCGCGCTGATCCGCTGAACATGGATATCAGAGAGGTTCAAACTAATATCACCACTTCTAAGTCTGGTTTCGAAACCTCACAATTTTTGCAAATGGGTCAGCCACTGAGAAGTCATGTATGGGGTTGACACAATGACTTCCGATTACTCTGTCATCTGAAGTTCCAAATGAAATTCAGCATTTTTGGAGCCTACTCCATTCTGCCGCAGGCGCCAGCACTGATCAACAAACCAATCATTTTAGCGAAATAGATGTAGGGCAAACCTCATTTCCTTCAGCACCCTTACTCTGAGAACAAAGAACCTGGTGAATATAATCTTCGGTAAGGTCCCTTGGTAGGAGTTCAAAGTAATTTCTGAGAGATGCAGATCTAGGCATTCGACATGATTGTTATATTGTATCACATTATCCACCACTGGGCCTAATCTTATCTGCAAAAGAAGAAAACGTGTTAGTGCCTACATGCAGTTTTGAACATTACTACAGGCCTATTTGGTTTGCAGGATTTGTAAAATGCACTAACATGCCATTTTCGATCTGACATGATTAACATGGGCATTTCATTACATTCTAGAAAAATGTAGCCTTCTTCACAAGAGGTTGGAGTGGATGAAAAGTTACCTAAGAAAACTTGAACTCCCTTATGGTTAACATTTAACAGGGAAGGAACATCACCTCGATATATAGCTTCTCCAAGCACGGAAAGCATCTCAAGAAACTAACAGCTTGCTCCAGGTTGGGGTCGATAGATTCTAGTGCCAAGACCTTCACTGTGCGCAGTTTCGGAGTCAAGCTTGTCGGAATCATTTTCTGAATGACAGACTAACAAACATCTTCAAAATTAGAAATAATGTTAATTTATAGAAGGAGAGGTAGAAGGTGGCTATTGTACCTGAACAGGTGTGGATCCAATAACAAGTTCGGAGTATTTGTGAGACGAGTAGCCCACCACTGTCAATTTCGGCGCAGAAATGACATTGATTCTTGTTGGACCTTCTTGATAAACTATAAGTAATCTCTCAAGTGCAGGTGTGTCCTCAGTGACCATACTATGGTACACATCTTGTGATGTCTTCCTGCCGCACCAGCAACTCACATAAATAGTCCGGTGAGTCATGGAGGTGATGTGGAAGGTACTCAACCCATTGATCGCCTGAAGACGAAGGTACTCAAGTGCAGTACATCCACGGAGCAAGCGCTCCATGTCATCGTTTGAGAGGCAGACAACGATGAGCTTGAGGTGCTTCAGTCGTGGTAGAATAAGAGCGGGCGCGTCATTAAGGGGGGGAATGGCAGTTCCTGAACTTGGCGACGTGCAGCGTGGGCGGGAGACGGAGTGTGGACATTGGCAGCGACCGCATATGCCCATCATCAAAAGTGAGCTCCTCGAGCTGATCTAGGGCGGGGGATCGGAAACAGTCATCAAGCTTGGCTCGGTCCTTGCCGTTGGAATGGAACTTGCCCATCCTAAGGCCTTTGGTTGGGCCAAGGTGACTGCTGAGGATCTTGGAGAACGCATCCAAGCTTTTGCGATAGCCATGGCAGAGCTCGTGGGTGTCGATGAGGTTGAGAGGGCTGGAGTTCCATAGGCGGCACCACCACCGGGAAAGGACGGTTGTCCACGCCCCATATTTGATTGGGAGGAGGGAGATGATGACTCTCAACATATCATCGGTGAGGCTACTGATGAAGTCTAGGCCTGCTGGAGTCGCTTGCGGTTCTAGCTTGCCCTGCCTCCACTTGTTGGCAGCCCGGTTCTCCACCTCCGGAGTCTCCTTGTCAGCGACGCTTTCTGATAGAAATGGGAGTACAGGGAATATTTAGTTAAAACAGGGCAATAGAAAAGTGTATTGGTAACTGGAAGTTATTATGTAGGAATATAGTAAGAAAAGGGAATAACAATTGGTTGCTTAAATACTACACAATTCATTTGACAATGTTGGGTAAGTCAACATGTAGATAGTTGAAAAGAAAACTTACTTCGAACAAAGCCTGGACAGATGATTTTGTCGGGGAAGTTAGCATATATCTCATGACCAGGACCTTTTATGTGCAGTGCAAATTTAGTGCCAGCTTTCAGTACATAAAACTTTGCAATTTCGTTCCAAAAGCCAGTGCCAAAATAGGAGTCACTATGTTCATCAAGTCCTACAGTAGAAACGATTGTAAATCCATGGTTTGTGTGCAGTATGACATCCGTGGAGCCTTCATCTATGTAAAGGGAAAAACTGTGCACTACATAATCTCTTGCATAGCAAGGGATGTTTTGCAGAAAATGGTAGGATTGTTAAAGAAGGTAACATGCAAATATGGGCCCAAATTGAAAGAACTATACAACAGTTGAAATCGAAGGACAAAAATCTATAATTAAACAAATAGGGTAAACATGATGTCATGGAAATATGAGAGTAATCGAAAGAACAATACATCATTAATTTGCCTAATATAGAAAGAAGAGGGGGAAAATCCCCTTTGACGTATATGGTGCCTATGGCACCTTTTATCCAAATGTAGCAATATTTAGAATATGTTCAGGAAAGTAGGCCATGCCAACCGATTTAGGGTGAGATTGAACATACCGCGCACGTCCTCAAGTTATCTGGTACAGTGAGAAGGAATCTCTGGCGGAGGTCGCAAAGTCCTGAAGTGTCGGCGCACTGTATATTATATGAATGAAAGAAAACCCTCAAATCAGCTCGAATAAAAATGAATTCATGGCAATTTCCGCCAGGTGATTGAAGGAGGTAGATGAACTGGGATAAGAGATGAGATAATATCTCGTTAAATTAGTTACCTTGTTGCCCATGAGAAAGAACCCTCAGTACGGCATATTCCCCAACCGAGCGGAGCTGGGTCGACCGCGAGCAGCATCGAGAAAGTCGATAGCGATAGGCAGCGGCAAGCGGAAGTGGCGAAATGCGGTGGGCTTTGCCGGCAGCCTGGCGGTGGCAGGCGTCGAGCTAAGTGTTTACCACGGCGATAGGCGGTGCCATGGCATAGACGCAGAGGAGCTTGTGCAGGTGTGAATGGGGAACATACCGGAGGGGCCGAGGGGGTGGCGGGCGGGGTGAGGGTTTTTGTGACGTGGGGATGGTGAGGGTTTTCTTTTTTCTTTTTAAAATTGGGTGGTGAGGGTTTTCTGTCCCACAAAGAATGTTGGGGGCGACGGTTTGCTAGAGCGAACCATGTGTGATTGAAGCTGCAGGCAAAATGCAAGTCATTGCACACGGTTCCAATTTTGGGAACCGTGGGTGATTGACGTACTACCTCCGTCATGATTTATTTGTGCCCCCTTGTAATTTTTACCAAAATTTGGTGAAATATTTAACATACTCAAATATAGATAATAAGTGTACACGTACATAAGCATAGTTCAACCATAAGTAGTACATAGTTCAACAACATTAAGCATACTCAAGCGTACATATATAGTTCGATCCATCCCACATCTCATCTCATAGGGCGGCACGATCCTGAAGCTTCTCCAGGTACTCGGCGTGAATACTTCTGCTTGAAGGAGCCAACGACACGTCCTCTTCCATGCGCCAGAACACTTAGATACGCGTCATGAAGCTTATGGTTGCAAAATGGGCATCCATAGCCGCCGTTCCAGGTCCTAATACGCATGTTATGCATTCGCGCATAAAGCTCCCTCGGGATTTGCCTGTTGTACCTCCTCTAGACATCTTCATCCTCACTGTCCACATCGTCAAACAGCACCTATATAAATAGTAAAACAAATTTGGCATCAAATCAATGATTACATGCTGTGAAGTAGGATTAGGAATTTATGGCTATTTATTTATACATATCCAGAGATTATGGTTCGATTTTTAAGCACAGTCGTCTATGTATAGACCAATCTTGAAGAAAATAATGGCACAAACATATGTGCTTGAAGAAAATCAATTGTCAAGCCCTGGCTAGGAATTATTAGCATGAACACTAACCCTAGTCGGATTACTAGCAGAAATCATTTGCACTGATGAAACAACTAATCACTTATCACCTGTACCATTCAAACAATCAATACACTACATGGATCTAATGGAACTTACTTAGATTTCATGGATTGGGAGAACATAACCATAGGATTTCTATTCCAAAAAGGGGGAGGTAGGAGTAACCATAGAAACCCTATGATCTATTTGACACATAAATGGGTATAGATGACTAACCAGCAGTCTGTCGTCATCGGAGTCGTCACCGGAGTGGTCGTCGGAGTCATCGTCGGAGTGGTCGTCGGAGTCAGTTTGGAACTCCGCCTCCGGCTGTGGAAGATCGACGCCGTCGACGACGTCATGGTGCAGCGATAACTCGCCGACGGTGACGGCAACTTCTGTCTCCATCTTCACGCCGTGCTCCGGTGCTTTAGCAGCCCCGGCGTCGCCACTCCCTCCGATGGGGCGCTTCAGCGGCATCCTCATACACTGACGGCTTTGAGGACTGAGAGCGGCGTCGAGGATGCAAGCGGAGAGAGAGGATTGTGTGTGCATAGCGAGGATGGGGGTGCGGCCGCTCGGGCGCACCATTAATATGGAGTAGTGTGAGTTGTGGGAGAGAGGCGGGCGGCGGTCAAACCGATGGCTCGCCTCCCGGTGAGCCTGCGCACCGGACTGCTGGCATGCCTACCAAAGTTTCACACAGCTACTCGCACGCCTCCGATGACACTGCGCAGCGAGCACGCCTCCGTCAATTCACACACCTACACGCACGCCTCCCCGTCTGCCTTCCAGGCGGACGTGTCGCGTCAACTCACGCCTGCTCGCACGGCACACGGGTCGCGCAGGAGCACGCATATTGTTTTTATATTTGGATGATTAATGCTACCGTTTTATTTCTTAACCAAAGCATGGCACATATCCATTGTTGGTCTAATGCTCATGGTTCGAATAAATAATCCATTTTGGATATTGGTTCCCAATTATTAATAATCTCCTGTCTGTAATTAGATAAAGATTACATCAAAACTGGTCTCAAATTTGACCAAAAATAGTACAATGCCACTTTGTATTGGTGTCCATATGACAACACGATAAGTTTCATGAACTTCAAATAAGTTTTGGATGTACTAGAATTTAAAAATCAAGATTCTCAATGTTTGTAATTTGTTGCACGGGGAGTAAACATGCACCCAGTGAGACACATGTGTTTTTCCAATCCATTTAGATGCATTGTGACGTGTGCATGTAGCTCAAATTTGATCTTTGCACATTATACCCGTAGAAAATCATTCAATGTACTAAAAGGTCTTAATGATCTCTATGATTTTTTTGAAATGAAAATGTCCCTCCTTTGGTAACATGTATGTTCACCGCGGGATAATTAATTTAACATGCATCATAGTTGTGGTAGATTCGCGGTGTGTGTGTGGGTGTGTGCGTCTGGGGGTGGCGGGTGGCTCGCAGTACACTACGAGTTGTGAGCCACCATGTGGGTTGGTCGTTCTGTTAGGCAGGCCGGTGCCACATCAGAGTCGTGAAATCATTATTTAAAATATTACACAACCCTGTCATACATAAGTGTTTTGGCCACATGCAGTCGATGGTTATCCTACATGACACTCGATACGCATGTGACGCTTTCTGTGGGCCCGCGAGGTTGTCGTCCATCACTTTGGCGAACAGCCGACAGTGAGGTTAATTTGACCAGCAAGGTAGAATCTTTTTTGTTTGTGTTACGGTGGTATATAGTACGCGTCGAAGAGGTGGGAGGGGATTAGCATATATACCATACGTACGCGTCCATGAACAAGTACACCTCACTCAGTGTCGGGATTTTTTGGTTTCCGAGGCACGTGCCATATCAAAATTGTGAAATTGGTTATTCAACCATCACACAACACCTTTTCGGGCCACATGCATATCCTAGCTAGGACACTCACGTGTGACGCTTCCATCTGTGGGCCCACGAGGCCATCGTCGATGCATGCATGCATCACTTTGACCTACATCAGGATAGGTTAATTAATTTCACCATCGATGAGGATTCTTTTGGGTTGTACATATATTACGGTAGTAGCATATAGTATGCGGTGAAGAGGGGGGAAGGGGACCATCATATGTAGTACGCTTGATATGAACCTCGCTCTGTGTGGGTGCATGGTTTACAGTTTTTGAGGCATGTGGCACATCAAAGTTGTGCATTTTGGGTATTCAACATATATATGTTTGGCCCACATGCAAAGCGGTGGTGCTTGTCCTCTCGCACACACTTAAGCGGTTATCAGCGATATCGATGCTTTCCATTTGTGGGCCCGCCTGGTCCATCACTACTTTTTGCCTGACAACAAGAGAGGTTAATTTGACTTAGGAGGGGATTATTATTTTTGCTCTGGGATGACATGAGTGATACATCTTGAGCACACACACATGCATGTGTACGCATGAATCCCTCCCATCAAGTCGAAGTGGCTAGTACAATGACACATCATGAACCGATCTCGCTCTGTGTGGGGAGCTAGTGTACGATTTTTGACACACACGCCACATCAATGTTGTGTATTCAAACATGCATGCACACATCACTTCCATACATATGCATGTAGTGGTTGCCTTCGAGCGGTACACTCCCTTGCATGGTTATCGGCGACAAGCCTATATATTCGTGGGCCCACGAGGACATCCATGATCACCTGACCAACAACAAGATAGGTTACCATGGTGGATTCTTCATTTGGTTCGTGTTATCGTAGTATAGGTCATGGTGAGATTCAGACCTAATTAAGTTTGAGCGCATATACTATGCACGCATGCATGCATGAATCCCCGTCGTTGGCTTGAAGTGTGGTGTAATATAAATATGCATCATCAACCTAACCCTCACTTAGTCTGGGGATTTCTAGTTCGAAATCACGATGCCACATCAAAGTTGTTCCATTGTTACTCAAAAACACACCTCTCCATACATATGTCTGGGCCACATGCATGTGGTGGTTGTCTTCGGGGACTAGCTATTTGCATGATTATTGGCGAGCTAGCCCATCTCCGGGGTCGCATGAACGACCATCACTTTGACTAACAACAAGAGACATGTCGTACGACCAAGGGGGATTATTCTTGGTCCATTTTATGATCCATCTTGGTGAGATATATGCCTCTCTGGCCCACCGACTGAAAGTGTGTGTGTGTGTGTGGGGGGGGGGGTTGCTACTTCGCACTTTGCTAGGTGAACCTCGGTTGGGGGTGGGGGAGGGGGCATGCATTCATAGCTTAGGATTCCCTTCGTGCTGACATGAGGGGGGCTGCTAGCTACTTCGCACTCTGCTAGGTGAACCTCGGTCTGGGGGGGGGGCATGCATTCATATCTTAGGATTCCCTTCATGCCGACACGAGGGAGGGGTGGCTGCTAGCTACTTCACACTTTGCTAGGGTGAACCTCGGTTGGGGGGGCATGCATTCATAACTTAGGATTCCCTTTGTGTTGACACAAGGGAGGGGGTTGCTAGCTACTTCGCACTTTGCTAGGTGAACCTCAGTTGGGGGGGCATGCACTCATAGCTTAGGAATCCCTTCGTGCCGACACGAGGGAGGGGGGCTGCTAGCTACTTTGCACTTTGCTAGGTGAACCTCGGTTGGGGGCATGCATTCATAGCTTAGGATTCCCTTCGCGCCGACACGAGGGAGGGGGGTTGCTAGCTACTTCGCACTTTGCTAGGGTGAACCTCGGTTGGGGGGGGCATGCATTCATAGCTTAGGATTCCCTTCGTGCCGACACGAGGTAGGGGGGATGCTAGTTACTTTGCACTTTGCTAGGGTGAACCTCGGTTGGGGGGGGGGCATGCATTCATAGCTTAGGATTCCCTTCGTGCCGACACGAGGGAGGGGGAAGGGGGGCTGCTAGCTACTTTGCACTTTCCTAGGTGAATGAACCTCGGTTGGGGGGATGCATTCATAGCTTAGGATTCCCTTTGTGCCGACACGAGGGAGGAGGGGGGCTGCTAGCAACTTCGCACTTTGCTAGGTGAACCTCGGTTGGGGGAAGGGGCATGCATTCATAGCTTAGGATTCCCTTCGTGCCGACACGAGGGGGGGGGGGGGGGGGGCAAGCAATACAGTGCGCTTTGCGAGAGAGGTGCCACATCGAAGTTGCATTTGGTATTTGAAAATCAAACCACCCTTTTGATACATAAATTTGGTCCACATGCAAGTGTGTTCGTGTTCTGACCCTCTCCCGCATCATTTTTCGCCAAATTTATGAACATTAGATAAGTCGGATACGCAACAGACATAGTTCACTCAAACTAACCATGTGCCACGCCGGTGCTCCTGTCACGCACACATCCGCACAGTACATTGGGCTCCATGAGGCTCCCCCTCAAAAATATCTTCCCGCCTCGATGGTTTTTCTATTTCATAACACACAGTTGTTATCTCCGGACCGTGTGCGATGTTTCTTGTTCCCAATCCCGCCTGCATCCCTAGAAAATATCTGCCCGCCTCGAGGGTTTTTGTGTTTCATAACACACGCTTGTTATCTCCGGACCGTGTGCGATGCACTATCATCAAAATTTTCAATAGCCCAGCATTTCAACCCCGCGTAGTAAAATTTTTAGTACCCGTGTCATTTCCCCAAACACCCCGCGCCCCCTCCACACACACGCACACACACCCTCCCTCGCTCGAAACCCTAGCAAGGTCCCCGCCGCCACCGCCTCAAGGCCTCCATTGTCAACATCTGCTGGTTTGCCCATGCAGCTTACCCACAGATCTACATACCCAGGCCGCCCTAAGTTTCTTAGATGACGCCTACCAAACGCCCCCTTTCCCATAGATCCCCATCCCCATCCCCCACTCCAGAGCGTCGCAGCCTAAGCCCGGCTACACTTCCCGTGGAGCTCGAGGAGCGACTGGCCCAAAAGAGGTGTATAGCGGTCTCTTCGCCTGACGTCGCTGAGGAAGCTGACGACCATTAATGGCGGCAGACACTCAAGCAGTGGGCTAGAGTATGCGGGCATGTCTCGTCCGCCGGCTACGACATCAAGGTCATCGACAGCGACGGCCTGAGGCAGGCTTTGTCACAGGTTAAGTGGCCCACCCCCAACCCCTCGGGTTCAACTGCCATCGATCTCATCCATGGCCCCGCCGCTAATCTCCTCTCACTCGCTGTCAACAATTTGCCATTCTACATCGCCATCGAGCCCCTTTTGTCATTTCTGAGGGACACATTATACGACGCTGGCTTGGGATCCATAGCTTCCAAGTCAGACCTCATCGAGGCGACCACGAGGAGGGCACCCTCTCCGGCTCTTCCAAGGGGAAAGAGCCCATATGCTCTTCCAGGAGGAAAGCGCTCGTCTGCGACATCAAGGAGGGCACCCTACAGCCATGCTCTTCCAATGAGAAGGAGCCCATCTGCGACAACATGGAGTGCATCCAGGGTCCATGCTCTTCCCACGGGAACAAGCCCATCAGTGACAAGTGAGGAAACCCATAATTTGTTTTGCCGTGCCTCTTCACAGGGGGAAACCCATGATTTGTTTTGTCAAGTCCCTTTTGTAGTGTAGTGAGAATATGTCCAGTTTTAATTGCTATATCTGGTTGTTTGCAGTATGCCTTGTTTATTTCAGTTGTTCACAATGTGATGCTCTATATGTGCAATTATTTACTGTGCAGTACATTTCATCAATCCAGTTTTAGTGATACCGATAGGAATGCATATATTTGCTTGTTGTTAAGCCTATTATACCTAGCATATGCCTCTTTTAAAGTTTTTTGATTGTTCGGTTGTTTGTAGTTAGCATATGTCCAGTTTCAAATGCTATCTTTGGTTGTTCGTAGTATGCCTTGTTTATTCCAGTTATTCACAACGTGATGTTCTATATGTGCAAAAATGAACTGTTGTGCTTAACATGCTTCTCGATGTACCTACACAGGACAATTTTGGGAACGACTGCTGTTTTCCATCGAGGTTAGTTTCATCCCATGGCTTATATCTGCTCACTGTTCAGGATATCGGTAGCTAGTACCATATAGGCCGGCGGCTGGTAAGGGAGTAATCTGTGAATCGGACTTTTAACTGAATATATCTGCAACCCATTTATCGTTAGGTTAAATAGGGCCATATGTAATATATTTGAGGCTACATAGCAACATGCACTGTACTTAATGTCTAAGTATGCAATCCTAGGCTACACAGCAACAAGGAAGAGTGTTACATTAATGTTCTAATGATGTCTAGATATACGTAGAAGAGCAGCAACAGCAACAACAACACAACCCTATTTGGATACTCAACTTAGCTAGAGGTTAGAGTTAGTTTCTAGCTGATTACTAACCCTGAACTAACTCCATCCAAAGAGTTGTTTGGATGGCAGGGTTAGATTGATAATAAATGCACTAGGAGAACTTGTTCCAATTAGCACCTCTTGGGTTGAATATTTTTTTGGGTGGGTTATAGATGCAACTAGCTCAAACTAGCCCTCATGTTTAGATATACTTTAGGGCTATCGGAGCCCGAACTACCTCAAACTAACTGTAACCCCTGGATACAGCAGCAGTTAATCAGCCAATAATTTGTAAGAATGCACTAAACTCCTTTTGGCTCATAATATAAGATGTTAATTCATCTAATATGTGAGTATATTGGATGTTTTAAGATACTCCCTCCGTTCCTAAATATTTGTCTTTTCAAAGATTTCAAATGGACTACCACATACGGATGTATATAGACATATTATAAAAGAGTGTTGTACTACATCACTGTGCAATTGATGTTTTGCTTCTAATATCCGCGCTTCGACCCTTTCTGCATATGGGGAAATGAGATATCGATGAACCAGCATCAAGTGAGGAAGCTTATAAAGATTGTTAGTAAAATGGGTCCAAAGATGGCAATTAAACTATTTGTTTACACTTTATCCAAGACAACATCGAACTGCAGGATGGTAAGTAAGAACTTTGCAGCCTTCTTTTTACTGCCCATAATGAGTTGTGTTAGATGACAATGTCTGAATCTTTTTCCTTTGCAGTGCTTGCCGAAGAAGTTTACTCAAGATTACCTCTCAAACTACATGATTGGTGGGCATGCAAAGGTTAAAGTATTTCTACCAGAACACGATGATTTTCTAGATGTTTTCATGAAGACCGTGAAGGATGGGCAGTCGTCCATCACAAGGGGTTGGACTAGAGTCGTGCGTGCCTTTTGCATGGAGAAGGGCACAATATGGGCATTCTGCTTCACCTTGTTCAGCAACCAGAATATATTTCGCCTCTTTCTTTACCGTCTTTAATAGTACAAGTATACACCTATGGTTCATCATTCTTTATTTAGTTCTTTGGTAATTCTTGAACATATGTACCTATGAATTGAATAATGCATTGGTTGTTTGAACCTGATTGATATGAACAAAACTGTAGCATACATCCAAATTCAAATTCAAATCCGGTACAATTTGAAATAGCAGCAATTAAATTATGGTGAAATTATGCTCTCTAGGTTGTTACGGCATACATGGTTGGTAAAACAGAAACGTTTGCGATATACACCATAATCCGAGACGGTTCGCAGAGAGGAAATGTGTGCAAGCATGCACATAGTTGCCCTTTCCAAAGCGTGTGCGATTTCACACAATATCACAAATGGTGCGGGCAAACTAAACATTTTTGTTAGTTTCCTTATCGTACACGATTCACAACCATGAATTGTTTCTGATGAAGTATGCATCATAAACGTTGCACCACATAATAGCGTGTGCGATAGTAGTCGTGTACGACGATGTTACGACGGTCCGACGTTTCGTAATCCTGTCCGACACTCGTACGACGATTAGGTAATCTTCTTAACAGTGAACCATTTGTGATGGGACGTGCAACGTACACGTTCTATAACAGTGAGCCGTTTGTGATGGGCCGCGCATCGTAAACATAGCACCACAGAATACCGACTACGATGGCAGTGCGAGCAGAAACGAGTTGGAGTACTGTAGGGGCCCTATCCCCGACGGTTTCCGGGTCGTGTGGGAAGGACCCCCCTATAGCCCACACTTACTTGGCGACGGTTCCAAATGCCTTCGCGGAAAGGGGTTAAAAACCGTTTGTTTAGGATCGACGCGCACCAGTGTTCCATGTCCCGCCTCTACAGCTTGCTCCCGGCGCATCGCCGCCGTTCCTGAGATCACACCGCAGTGTAAGCTCTGGTTGGGAGGCTGACTTTGGCCCACACTTAATTAACACAATATACTTATGAGGTAAAACGTAGCTGAGCAATGGAACCCACACTTAATTAACACAATATATTTACATTCTAAAATAAACAAGTCACTAAAAAAGTCTTTTTCTATTTTACCTTGCTTGGAGCGTCTTGTATTATATTAGTCTTTGCTTTTTAGTTGCCACAATCATCCTTGCTATACACACCTTTTGAGAGTGACACACATTAGTAGTGAATTTATTAGAATACTCTATGTGCTTCACTTGTATCTTTTGAGCTAGGTAGTTTCTCTAGTGCTTCACTTATATCTTTTTAGAGCACGGAGGTGGTTTTATTTTGTAGAAATTGGTGAACTCTCATGCCTCACTTATATTATTATGAGAGTCTTATAAATAGTATGGCAATTTCCTTAGGTTATGAATTTAGTCCCAATATGATGGGTATTCAAGAGGGATATAATAAAAACTTTCATGAAGATCATTGAATATATGAGAAGTTTGGTTCCTTGCATTAGTTTTGAGATATAAAGATAGTGATATTAGAGTCATGATAGGAAGTAATTGTGGGTTGATAGAAATACTTGTGTTAAGGTTTTTGATTCCTGAAGCATGCATGTATGGTCCTACGTTATGTGATGAAGTTGGAGCATGATTTATTTTTGATTGTCTTCCTTATGAGTGGCGGTTGGGGACGGGCGATGGTCTTTTCCTACCAATCTAGCCCCCTAGGAGCATGCGAATTAGTAGTTTGTTTCGAGGGCTAATAATTTTGTGCAATATGTGTGTGACTTCTTTATGACTAATGTTGAGTCCATGGATTATATGCACTGTCACCCTTCCACCTTTGCTAGCCACTCTAGTACAGCGCAATTTTCACTAGTGCATTAAAACATCCTATACCTTTTCTCAAAACATCCACCATACCTACCTATTATGGAATTTCCATAGCCATTCCGAGATATATTGCCATGCAACTTCCACCATTCCGTTTATTATGACACACGCCATCATTGTCATATTTCTTTGCATGATCATGTAGTTGGCATAGTATTTGTGGCTTGGCCACCGTTAACATTTTTTATACATGTCATGCTAGATCATTGCACATTCCGGTACACCGCCGGAGGCATTCATATAGAGTCATATCTTTGTTCTAGTATCGATTTGTAATTCTTGAGTTGTAAGTAAATAAAAGTGTGATGATCATCATTATTGGAGCATTGTCCCATGTGAGGAAAGGATGATGGAGGCTATGATTCTCCCACAAGTTGGGATGAGACTCCGGACTTAAAATATAAAAGAGGCCAAAGAGCTCAAATAAAAAAAGGCCAAAGAGCTCAAAAAAGAAAAAAAATGAGAGAAAAGAGAGAAGGGACAATGTTACTATTCTTTCCATGCTTATGCTTCGTAGTAGCACCATGTTCTTCATGATAGAGAGTCTCCTATGTTGTCACTTTCATATATTACTAGTGGGAATTTTTCATTATAGAACTTGGCTTGTATATTCCAATGATGGGCTTCCTCAAATTGCCCTAGGTCTTTGTGAGCAAGCAAGTTGGATGCACACCCACTTAGGTTTCTCTTGAGCTTCCATACACTTATAGCTCTAGTACATCCATTGCATGGCAATCCCTACTCACTTGCACCAATATCATGTAGCGACCAGACCTCAAACAGTCTGATCTCTGTGCTCTGGTGTCATCCCTGGATCAGTAATGCTGACACCACACAGTACTCGGAGGATTTATAGCAGAGTAGCAATCACACACTTATTACATCGAGTGTCTCAAGCAAGAACTTATTACAATAAATATGGCTTAAGGCCATCTAATAACGATAACAGCGGAAGGCTTGGAAGATAAGTGAGTCCATCAACTCCAACGGCATCACTGAGTATAGGACCACGACCTAAAACTCCTTAATCGTCGTCTGAAAAATCTACAACATTAACGTTGCAGCCCGAAATGGGTCAGCACATGGAATATGCTGGCAAGGTAACACATAGAGAGTAATGGAATGAAACAACTATACTATATGCATATTTGGCTGGTGGAAAGCTCTATGATTATAGTTTTGCGTAAAGCCAATTTTCCCTACTTCAAAGGAATAAAATTTAATTACTATCATGGTGGTTGCTAAACATTGAGAATGTTTGACAGCATTCTCAATCCCAATTAAGCATCATCATTAAACATAACCCAACAAAATTTATTTAGAGTAACATGTTGAGATTCACATGATAATCCAAGTACTAGATACTCAAGATGTCCATAACCGGGGACACGGCTAACCATGATTAGTTTATTACACTCTGCAGAGGCTTGCGCACATTTCCCCACAAGACTCGATCGCCTTCGTTTGGTTTCTCGCACTACATGGTGTTTGAGAAGACGGATGACCGAGACATAGTCTTTCAGAAGCGCTAGCACCTTATGATCGGGTAGACCGTACCACCTACATCCCCTACATCTGCTAGTCTACCACTGTAAGAGTTCGCACGACTTAGTCAACTATGCTAGAGCCCATAATAGCTTGTGGCTGCACACGGAAGTTTCTAGTATGAATAGTCTCATGATCCCTTTGAGCCTGGGTGGCGGTCCAAAAGAAAACAGGCAAGTCCTGGAATACCCAGGTGCCTCAATCCACCCAGATGTGTGTTTAAGTTGCCACCTAGATAAACCATTAATTAACAATCTCACATCTGTCATGGATTTCACTCACCCAATCCACGTCTACTAGCATAGCTTGGCATAATAAGCAAATGTAGAAGTAACTCCCAAAGGTTTGATAATAAACAGGTAATAGGTACTACCTCATCTACTTCCCATCCCACAATTTAATTAGATCCTAATCATGCAATGTGTGAGGATTGATCTAATGCAATAAAACTGGGTAGTAGAAAAGGTATGATCAAAGTGTTACTTGCCTTGCTGATGATCCGCGAAACCTAATGATTCGAAGTAACAGGCGGCGCACTCCGGGTATTCTATCACAGACAAACAAACAAGCATACAATAAGTACTCATCTAATGCACAGGTAAAACTCAAATAAGAGATCTAACCAGAAGGTTCAACTTAAGAACTCCGGTTGGCAAAAAGAATCAAATCGAACGAAGCAACGAAAGTCAAACTACGAAAGAAAACAACTTCATTCTACTAATCTGAATCTAGGGCAAATTTTAAAGTAACAAAAACTTGTTTAAGTTGGTTAAACGGATAGAGGGTTTCGAGACGAAACTCTAGGCGCTTGAATCGCCTAATTCTGATAAACGAGCGAAAAGTTAAACTAAAACGAAAATCGGATCAGGAATCGCGATCAGAAAAATCGCGGATTTAATCCGAGAAAAAGAAAAACGACGAATGCCTAATCTTTTTTTTTGGCACAGAAAACGAGGCGCGACGAACCTCGGGCGGCGGGATCATCGTCGGCGGCGGCGGCGGCTCCGGCGGCACGCGCGGATCGAGGCGGGGCTGATGGGCTGGGGCGGTTCGGGGCAGCGCTATTTAAAGGCTGCCCCCGGGCGGTGTCCCGCTCGGGTACGGCCCGAAGTCGGTTCGTTTTTTTAGTTATTCCGCTCGGAAGAAAAAAAAATAAAAAGAAATACTAAACAGACTCCAAAAATTCCGAAATAAATTTTCACGGGCTTCTAAAATCAAGCCGCACAAGGTGAACATTTATTTGGGCCCTAAATGCAATTTTGAAAAACGCACATTTTTCCTAAATTCAAATAAAACACCGAAAAACTCCGAAAAAAATCTTATTTGATTCTTTTATTAAATCCTCAATATTTTTTTTGGGAAAGTCATTTTATTCCCTCTCTCATATTTTTGTAATAGAAATAATTGATGATAAAATAAATAAAATCAAACGATCCTATTCTCAAAATTTGAGAGAACTCAAATATGAAAATAACGAAATCCCCAACTCTCTCCGTGGGTCATTGAGTTGCGTAGAACTTCTAGGATCAACCAAAATGCAAAATAAAATATGATATGCATGATGCTCTAATGTATAACATTCAAAATTGAAAATTTGGGATGTTACATATCAATTGATGGGCATCTCCATAGCCTATTAATTTTCCTACTTGCTGTGAGAATTTATTTCTCCTTTTTGTCTACTACCACCTTCTATTCCACCCATAGTGCTATATCCATGGCTCACGCTCATGTATTGCATGAAAGTTGAAAAAGCTTGAGAACATGAAAAGTATGAAACAATTGTTTGGCTTGTCATCGAGGTTGTGCATGATAAATACTTTGTGTAATGAAGATAGAGCATGACAATACTACATGATTTTGTAGTGATAACTTTCTTTAGCCATGATAAACATGTTAGGACGAGCAGGAATTAAGCTTGGGGATGCTTGATACGTCTCTAACGTATCAATAATTTTTGATTGTTCCATGCTATTACATTATCCATCTTGGATGTTTTATATGCATTAATATGCTATTTTATAATTTTTGGGGGACTAACCTATTAACCTAGTGCCCAGTGCTAGTTGCTGTTTTTTCCTTGTTTTTATATTTTATAGAAAATCAATAGGAAACGGAGTCCAAACGGAATGAAACTTTTTGAGGATTTTTCTTGGACCAGAAGACAACCATGAAGCTTCGGGAGGAGGCCAGAGGAGCCACAAGAGGGCCACAAGCCCGGCGCGTCCCGTGGGCTCCCCCAAGGCATGTGGGCCCCTCATAGCTCCCCAACCCCGATCTCATCTCTATAAATACCCAAACATTCCCTGTACACCAGAGGGCACACCAAAAAAATACTTTTCTGCCGCTGCAAGCTTCTGTTCTCATGAGATCCCATCTTGGGGCCTTTTCTGGCACTCTGTCGGAGGGGGATTTGATCACGGAGGGCCTCTACACCAACCTTGCTACCCTTCGATGATGCGTGAGTAGTTTATCATGGGCCTAAGGGTCCATAGCTAGTAGCTAGATGGCTTGTTCTCTCTCTTTTTGATCTTCAATACAATGTTCTCCTCAATGTTCTTGGAGATCTATTCGATGTAATCTTCTTTTGCGGTGCGTTGTTGAGATCCGATGAACTATGGATTTATGATCAGATTATCTATGAATATTATTTGAGTCTTCCCTGAACTCTTTTATGCATGATTAAGATAGCTTTGTATTTCTCTCCGATCTATTGATTTGGTTTGGCCAACTAGATTAATCTATCTTGCCATGGGAGAGGTGATTTGTGATGGGTTCAATCTTGCGGTGTCCTCACCCAGTGACAGTAGGGGTAGCGAGGCACGTATTGTATTGTTGCCATTAAGGATATAAAGATGGGGTTTTTACCATATTGTTTGGATCTGTCCCTCTACATCATGTCATCTTGCTTAAGGCATTACTCCATTCTTGTTAACTTAATACACTAGATGCATGCTGGATAGCGGTCGATGTGTGGAGTAATAGTAGTAGATGCAGAATTGTTTTGGTCTACTTGTCACGGACGTGATGCATATGTTCATGAACATTGCCTTAGATATCGTCATAACTATTCGCTTTTCTATCAATTGCTCAACATTAATTTGTTCACCCACCGTATGCTTTCTTTAAGAGAGAAGCCTCTAGTGAAACCTATCGCCCCGGGTCTATTTTTACCATATTATTTTCAGATCTATAAAACCAAAAACCCAAAAATATCTTGTTGCAATTTATTTACTTTTACCTTTTACTTATCTTGTATACCTATCTCTATCATATCTCACTATTGCTAGTGACCGTGAAGAGATTGACAACCCCTTTTTCGCGTTGTGCGCAAGTGTTTGTTAGTTTGTGCTGGTGCATCTATTGGGGACTTGCTTGTGCCTCCTACTGGATTGATACTTTGCTTCTTAACTGAGGGAAATACTTATCTCTATTTTGCTGCATCACCCTTTCCTCTTCAAGGGAAAAATCAACGCAAGCTCAAGAAGTAGCAGTCTCCTAATAAAACAAGTAAAGTGCAAGTGAAACACCGGCAGATTAAAATATTCTGTAGCGGGTCGGCAAGAACTTGAGAAACCATCCGAGCATTTGTGCTTTTCCAAGCCATGTTTATGTTAGATATTGGCACCTCACACTCTGCATATATGATGGTTTCGTCCATACATTTGTGCAGTTCCACCAAAATGTAGCTGAATAACCCTGTTTGCACAGATAATGAAAAAGTGTGATAACATTATAGTGGCACTAGTTGATGAAACATACACTAATAAATAAAAGAAACTTCATTTTCTTAATGGGAAAAGATTACCCTATCTGCATAGATAATGAACAAGCGTGATTACATTATAGTGGCACTAGTTGATGAAACATACACCAATAAAAAGAAGAAAGTTCATTTTCTTAATGGGAAAAGATTGTGATAGTATCACCCCGACCGTGTTAGGAACGCAAAATTCAAGGAACATAACACCGGTATGACGGAAACTAAGGCGGCAAGAGTGGAACGAAACACCGAGAAAAAGGCCAAGCCTTCCACCCTTTTTCAAGTATATAGATGGATTAATTTAATAAGAGATATCGTGATATCCCAACATATCCATGTTCCAACATGGAACAACCTGCACTGCACCTGCAACTAGCAACGCTATAAGAGGGGCTGAGCAAAAGCGGTAACATAGCCAAACAACGGTTTGCTAGGAAGGTGGGTTAGAGGCTTGACATGGAAATATGGGAGGCTTGATAAACAAGTGATAGGTAGCATGACATAGCGATAGAGCGAACAACTAGCAATCAAAGATAGAAGTGATATCGGGGGTAATGATCATCTTGCCTGCAAAGTTCTCAGGGTTGTTGAAAGTTTGCTCCTCGTAAACGTACTCGACATGATCCTCATTCACGAACTCATCTCCTGGCTCTACCCAAAGCAAGAACACAAGCAAGGGAACAACAATCAATCATGGTGCAATGCGCAAGCAACATGATGCAAGACATGGCATGGAATGCAAGATATGATGTGCAATGCATATGGGTACTCCGGAAGGGAAAATGTGATCATGGCATCCACTTGGCAAACCAAGAATGCCACTGCAAAGATTGAGAGATTTCGGTCGAAATCGATATAAAGATCGCCGGAAACAGACGCATGGTTTGCAAATGATGAGCAAAACAAGAACAAAGCAAAACTGCGCTTAACAGCGACATAGCACTTAAGATGCATCATGAAAGTATGCTACATCACTCCAACATAAAAACAAAACACATGGCAGTGGAGTATAGGTGAAGCTCTACAAATCATGAGCACTGCGCTACTGCTAGAACTCACTAGAACAAGTCTAAAACAGCATGACAATATGCAAATGACAACAGTTTAATAGACTTAGTGAAAATACTGAACATGGCATAAATAGCATCAGGTAGCAATGTTTAGAGCTAGTAAACTACATGCTACAGGAACTTATCATGGCAAACAAGGGCATGGCCTGCTAGTACTAAAGGCAATGAACAAAACTCCCTTACCGAACTTGAGCCAAAGATGCACAGAAAAGATGGTAGCATCAATGCAAACATGGCAAGTGATATGAACAGGTTTCAGACTTCGCGAGCTTGTGCAACTCACCACAAGGCATTTCATGGCATAGCAAAGCAACCAACAGTAAGAAGACACAATTATGAAGCTAAACATGGAAAGAGCATGGTCATAGGATGCATGCATCAGTAGCAAAACGCATGGCAAAAATGCACTTCCTGTTAACAGACTGACATCAATACTATTTAGCAAAAAGAGAGCATGGTGATGACAAGCTATAGTACACCATAATTACAAACAAAGGTATGAAAGGATAGATCATAACCATATCTTCAAAACACCCTGACTGAACTTCATCAAAATATGCAAGGATTTACTCGTGGCAACAAGTCAACATAGCAACCTAATGTAACAGGAAAAGACTTGGCAGAAAAAACCAAGTGGCTGGAAACAACAACATCAACTGGACTACTTGGCATGCTTGTGCTAGTCACCACAGGGCATATAAAAATACAAGTATTGCACCATTGTAAAGATGGCATGAAGAAGCTCCTAAAACATGTAGACATGATGCTCAAAAGATGCACACACAAATTGCTATGAAAAAGACAAAACAATAAGTTATGACAGTCTCCCGCAGATAACATCATTTAGCACTTTTGCAACGTATATTAGGGCATCAATATGGATAGTAACATGCATGGAAATTACACTAGCATGTAGAGCACTCGGAGATGAACAATTTGGTATATCATGCACGCAAAACGGAGCAATATGCATGTAGTTATGACATGGCAAAGTAGCACACATAATGCTGGAATCTCAGGACTTAGAAGAAAATATACCCTCGCGAAAAACAGGATGGAGAGGACCCTAGATGGAGGGATCCGGGACAAGGCGCGATGTTTGGTTCGTGAACCGGTGGATCTCGTCTAGGGCGACACAGATCCGGGGCAGGGCAACTCCGGCGACGGTGACTCCGGGGCGGGGCAGCGATGCGGTGATGCGGAGGTGGTGTGGTGGTGGCGGTGCGGCGTGGCCAGGAGGCGAGGTGCACGCAAGGCGTCGGCGAGGTGCGAGCGAGGCAGCGGCGCGGCTCCGGTCGGCTCGGGCGATGGCCGGCGTGGGGCCAGGCGAAGCGCGGCGGCGGGGCAAGGCGGCGCGCGGAACTGTAACATCCCAAATTTTCAATTTGGAATGTTATACATTAGATCATCATTGCATATCATATTTTATTGCATTTTGGTTGATCCTAGAAATTCTACGCAACTCAAGGACCCTTGGAGAGAGTTGGGGATTTCGTTATTTTCATATTTGGGTTTTCTCAAATTTTGAAAATAGGATCATTTGATTTTATTTATTTTATCTTCAATTATTTCTATTATCAAAAAATGGGAGAGGGAATAAAATGACTTTCCCAAAATAAAGAAATATTGAGGATTTAATAAAAAATCAAATAAGATTTTATTTTGGTTTTATTTGCTATTTTATTCGAATTTAGGAAAAATGCTCGTTTTTCAAAACTACATTTAGGCCCCAAATAAATGTTCATCCTATGCGGCTTGATTTTAGAAGCTGGGGAAAATTTATTTCAGGATTTTTGGAATCCGATTAGTATTCCTTTTGTTTTTTTTCGGAGCGTAACTATTTTAAAAAAATGCAACCGACCTACCGGGCCGTGTCCGACCTGGACACTTGGCCCGGCAGGCTTTACAAGCCGGGGAGGCCCAGCCGGACCCCGCCAAACCCTAGCCGCCCGAGGCGCCCTAGCCGCCCCGCCGCCGCCTTTGCCGCCGCCGCCGCCGGACCGCCGCGCCGCCCTGCCGCCGCCGTACTGCCGAGCCGCCCTGCCGCCCCGCGCCGCCCGCCGCCCCGTGCCGCCCCACTGGACCTCGCCGCCGCAGGTTTTTCTCGAAAAAATGATCGGTTTTCCATCGGTTTTGTTCGGTTTTTTTAGTTTCGTTTTTTTATAGATCGGTTTTTCCGGTTTATTTATTTAGCAAGCGTTTGCTCGCTCATTCGTTTTAACGAATGCGTTCATCGTTTAGATCTAGTTAACAAACATCCATTCATTAATTTGTTCGTCGTTTTCTTTTTCTCGGATAAAATCCGCGATTTTTCTGATCGCGATTCCTGATCCGTTTTTCGTTCTAGTATAACTTTTCGCTCGTTTATCGGAATCAGGCGATTCAAGCGCCTGGAGTTTTGTCTCAAAACCCTCTTTCTGTTTAACCAACTCAAACAAGTTTTTTCCACTGTAAAAAATTGTCCTAGATCCAGAATAGTAAACGAAGCTTGTTTCTTTGGCCGTTTGTCTTTCGTTGCTTCGTTCGATTTGATTCTTTTTGCCAACCGAAGTTCTTAAGTTGAACTTTCTGGTTTGATCTCTTATTTGAGTTTTACCTGTGCATTAGTTGAGTACTTATTGTATGCTTGTTTGTTTGCGATAGAGTACCCAGAGTGCGCCACTTGCTACTTCGAATCTCTAGGTTTCCCGGATCATCAGCAAGGCAAGTAACACTTTGATAAAACTTCCAATTACCCAGTTTTATTGCATTAGATCAATCCTCACACATTGCATGATTAGGATCTAATTAAATTGTGGGTTTGGGAAGTATTTGAGGTAGTGCCTATTACCTGTTTATTATCAAACCTTTCGGAGTTACTTCTACGTTTGCTTATTATGCCATGCTATGCTAGTAGACGTGGATTGGGTGAGTGTATGCATGACAGATGTGAGATTGTTAAATTAATGGTTTATCTAAGGTGGCAACTTAAATACACATCTGGGTGGATTGAGGCACCTGGGTATTCCAGTGATTGCCTGTTTTTCTTTTGGACCGCCACCCAGGCTCAAAGGGATCATGAGATTATTCATGCTAGAAACTTCCGTGTGCAGCCACAAGCTATTATGGGCTCTAGCATAGTTGATTAAGTTGTGTGAACTCTTACAGTGGTAGACTAGCAGATGTAGGGGAAAGTAGGTGTAACGGTCTACCCGATCGTAAGGTGCTAGCGCTTCTGAAAGACTATGTCTCGGTCATCCGTTTCTCAAACACCATGTAGTGCGAGAATCCCAACGGAGGAGATCGAGTCTTGTGGGGAAAAGTGTGCAAACCTCTGCAGAGTGTATAAACTACTCATGGTTAGCTGTGTCCCCGGTTATGGACATCTTGAGTATCTAGTACCTGGATTATCATGTGAATCTCATCATGTTACTCTAAAATTAATTTTGTTGGGTTTTGCTTAATGATGATGGTTAATTGGGATTGAGAATGCTGTCAACCATTCTCAATGTTTAACAACCACCATGATAGTTAAATAAAATTTATTCCTTTGCAGTAGGGAAAAATTGGCTTTACGCAAAACTGTAACCATAGAGCTTTCCACCAGCCAAATATGCATGTAGTATAGCCTTATTCTTTCATTGCTCTCTATGTGTTACATTGCCAGCATATTCCATGTGCTGACCCGTTTCGGGCTGCAACATTAATGTTGCAGAGTTTTCATTCGATGATTAAGGTGCCTTTAGGTCGTGGTTCTATACTAAGTGATGCCGTTGGAGTTGATGGAGTCACTTATCTTCCAAGCCTTCCGTTGTTATCGTTATTAGATGGCCTTAAGCCATATTTATTGTAATAAGTTCTCTTTTGAGACACTCGATGTAATAAGTGTGTGATTGCTACTCTATTATAAATCCTTCAAGTATTGTGTGGTGTCAGCATTATTGATCCATGGATGACACCTGAGCACAGAGATTGGACCGTTTGAGGTCTGGTCACTACAAGATGGTATCAGAGCACACGCTGACTATAGGACACGACCACTAAGCTAAAATACCTAGATCACTACTCACTCTCTTCTCATTCGGACTTCTAATCTTTTCTACTCTTTTAGGATGGCGGATGAAAGGAACAAGTTCACGCAACCGGATGAAGATACACCCTTTGGACGTCACTTGAAGGAAGTCACTAGATATCTGAACATCAGAGTACCAAGCTTCACCGGGACTTACAATGCCACTTTACCTGAAGAAGAGCGCTGGATGATTCAAGTTCAAGTTCCAGGAAGGACATTCATGCCAGTCACTAAGCCCATAGAGTTTTCTTTTGATGCACCAACTTGGAATCTAGGAAAGAGCATGGCAGCTCACATCGCCATGGGACGCATTGCAGAAGTTTACCGCAATGATCTCAAGGATACTATCTACCAGATTTGTGGGCGCCGATATGAGCACTGGGAGATGATCAGCACCGGGAAGGATAGATCAATTGCAGCTTTTATCCAGGAGTTAAACCAGCACATTCGATGTCAGGAGAACCAGATGTGCGCCGACATGATAGATCGGAAGAAGGCGAGGACAAGAATCAAGGAACTGAAGGAAGAACTGAAGGCTACACGTGACGATTATGTAGAGGAAATCAAAGTACTAGTGGATAAGAATGCCAACCTAACAATGAAGATCAGAATATTTATGGGAGGCCCTACAAAAGTAGAAGAAGACAAAGAACCCAAGGAGATTTGCCCGGAAGACTACATCATCATCGACGACACCAACTCGGATCCAGATGATAGCGATGATGACTATGTTGATGGAGCTGGAGCAGATATAATGGAGTCTGCAATCGAATATATTTTTAGTAGACCACCTCATCAGTAGTAGTAGTCCACCATGTAAATATAGTAGTCCGAGCACTTTTGCAATAGTTAGATCAATTGTATGCCCTTGTTTGATTGATTGAATGAAGTGAATTGTTTGTTTTTGCCTCATGTGCATATGGGTAGTGTTTTCTCTCTAGACCCCTCTCTATTCTTAAATCTCATCTTTTCTAAACCCTCAGATGCCTCCGAGACATGACCCCGGATTTACCTTCCGACCGGAGCTCACTTAGTTGATCCAGCAGCAGAACACATTGATGCAGTTGCTAGTTCAGAATCAGGGGAACAACAACAACAAACCACCACCACCACCACCTGTTGATCATTTAGCCCATTTTCTTAGGCTGAATTCGCTGGTGTTTTCCAGTAGCACCGAGCCGATAGTAGCAAATGATTGGCTCCGCAAGACAGCAAGGGAGTTGACCACCGCAGGATGCATAGATGCGGAAAAGGTGAAGTTTGCCGCACATCAGCTTGAAGGACCCGCATCATCATGGTGGGAGAATTTCACAGCCACTTTCCCTGTCGACACTGTCACGTGGGACCAGTTCCAGCACGCTTTCCGTACTGCCCATGTTCAGCAGGAGCTATGGCCATGAAGAAGCGGGAGTTTCGTAACTTGCGCCAGGGAGGACGGACAGTTGGTCAGTATGTGGAGGACTTTAGTAAGTTAGCACGTTATGCCCCAGATGACGTAGCTACGGATGCAGCTAAGTAGGAGAAGTTTCTGGAAGGACTGAATGACGATTTGAGCATTCAGTTGATGGTAGCAACCTTCAAAAACTACCAGGAGTTGGTAGACCGTGCTCTTATGATTGAAGGGAAGCAGCAGCAGATTGAGAACCGCAAGAGGAAGTATGGACAAGGGAAGCACAATTCAGGAGCTCAGCAGAAGCCACGTTTTACCCCTAGACCAGGAGGACATTTTCAGCATACCCATGGAGGAGGTAGCTCGCACAATCACAATGGCACCAAGAATGGTAATGGGAATGGAGGAAGCAATGGCCAGAATCGCACCAACCCATCAACCCCAGCCAAGAGAGACCTGAGCCAAGTCACTTGCTTTAAGTGCCAGAAGACCGGACATTATGCCAATGAATGTCTTGAATCCTAGAATGGAAATGGAAATGGAAGCTTTGGGAAGAAGCCGAACCCTTTCAACAGGGGACAGGTGAACCACGTTAACATGGAGGAGGTTGAAGAGCAGCCGGATGCAGTAACCGGCAAGTTTTTGGTTAAGTCATTTACTGCACTCGTTCTTTTCGATACTGGTGCATTGCATTCATACATATCGAGGGGATTTGTGGATAAGTATAATCTGCCCACCAAAGTTCTTAGAACACCTATGTTAGTAAGCTCACCAGGAGCGGAGTATATGGCTAGCCAAGGATGTTTTCAAGTGCGATTGAGTATAGGTAGGCATGTGTTTCCCTCGGATTTAATCATTTTGGAATCACAAGGATTGGATGTAATTCTGGGTATGGATTGGCTGTCAATGTATGGAGGAAACATCAATTGCGCTAGTAAGTTGATTTTGCTTACCACCCCAGAAGGGAGAAGGATCAAGTATGTATCCCGACATGTGCCAAAAAGGACTCAAGTAAATTGTCTAACAGGAGTTGTGCAGGAGGAAGTACCAGTAGTGAAGGATTTCCCTGATGTATTTCCAGAAGAGTTGCCAGGCATGCCACCGGATAGAGATATTGAGTTTTTGATTGAGCTTTTGCCAGCCACAGGGCCAATATCTAAGAGACCATATAGGATGCCCGCAAAGGATTTGGTGGAGATTAAGAAGCGGATTAAGGAGTTACTGGATAAAGGATATATTCGCCCAAGTTCTTCGCCTTGGGGATCGCTAGTACTTCTAGTGGAGAAGAAGGATGGATTGTTAAGGATGGTTGTTGATTATCAAGGATTGAATGAAGTAACCATCAAGAACAAGTACCCACTACCGATGATCAATGATCTGTTTGATCGATTGCAAGGAGCTAAGGTATTTTCCAAGATCGATCTGCGATCAGGATACCATCAGTTGAAGATTCAAGAACAAGATATACCTAAGACGGCTTTTACCACCAGGTATGGGTTTTACGAGTATACCGTTATGTCATTTGGTCTGACTAGCGCACCTGCATATTTTATGAACATGATGAACAAAGTGTTTATGGAGTTTTTGGATAAGTTCGTTGTGGTGTTCATTGATGATATCCTGGTATACTCGAAGAATGAAGAGGAGCATAAGGAGCATTTGCGTTTGGTACTTGGTAAGCTCAGAGAACATCAGTTATATGCCAAGTTTAGAAAATGTGAGTTTTGGTTGAAGGAAGTTGGATTTCTCGGACACGTTATATCTGGAGAAGGTATAGCAGTAGATCCCACCAAGGTTGACACTGTGACAAATTGGGAAGCCCCAACAACGGTTGGAGAAATCCGGAGTTTTCTTGGACTCGCAGGATACTACCGGAGATTCATTGAATTTTCTCGAAGATTGCAAAGCCTATGACGGTGTTTTTGAAAAAGGATACCAAGTTCATATGGACTGAGGAATGTGAGGCTAGTTTCCAGGAGTTGAAGAAACGTTTGGTTACATAACCTGTGTTGATTTTGCCAGATCAGACCAAGGATTATGAGGTGTATTGCGACGCTTCACGTCGAGGACTTGGAGCAGTGCTTATGCAGGAAGGAAGAGTTGTTTCATATGCCTCATGACAACTTAAGCCTCATGAGTTGAATTATGCTACGCATGATTTGGAGTTAGTAGCCGTAGTGCATGCATTGAAGACCTGGAGACATTTTCTCATTGGAAACCATTGTGAGGTGTACACGGATCACAAGAGTTTGAAGTATATTTTCACGCAGAAGGAGTTGAATCTCAGACAAAGGAAATGGTTGGAGCTCATTATGGATTATGATATGAGATTGCATTATCACCCCGGAAAGGCTAACGTAGTAGCTGACGCGTTGAGTCGTAAAAGCCATGTCAACACACTAATGATGGGAGATTTACCAAGGAAGTTAGCCGAACATCTTCGAGAGCTATGTTTGGAAATAGTTCCAAGAGGCTATGTAGCAGCATTGGAGATTCAGTCTACTTTGATGGATAAGATCAGAGAAGCCCAGAAGACTGACAAGGAGATTGCCTCTATAAAGGAGAAAATGAGCAAAGGAAAAGCTAAGGGATTTCGTGAGGATGAGCACGATACCTTATGGTTTGAAGACCGTGTTTATGTGCCTAATGATTCGGAGATCAGGAAGTTAATTCTGCAAGAGGCCCATGATTCACCATATTCGATTCACCCAGGAAATACCAAGATGTATTTGGATTTGAAGGATACTTTCTGGTGGACCGGAATGAAGAAGGATATTTCGGAGTATGTAGCAGTTTGTGATGTATGCTAGAGAGTAAAGGCAGAGCATCAGAAGCCAGTAGGATTGCTACAACCATTGCCGATACCCGAATGGAAGTGGGATAAGTTAGGCATGGATTTTATTACGGGTTTACCCAGAACTCATTCAGGCTATGACTCGATATGGGTTGTAGTCGATCGTTTGACAAAGGTAGCTCATTTCATTCCAGTGAAGACTACCTATACTAGTGCAAAGTTGGGAAAGATATACATGACCAGGATCGTCTGTTTGCATGGAGTTCCAAGGAGCATTGTATCAGATAGAGGAACCCAGTTTACCTCAAAGTTCTAGAATCAGTTGCATGAAACTTTGGGTACCAGGCTAGAATTTAGTACAATATTCCATCCGCAGACAGATGGACAGACCGAGAGAGTCAATCAGATTTTGGAGGATATGCTGAGAGCTTGTGCGCTAGATTACGGATCTAGTTGGGACGAGATTTGCCATATGCAGAGTTCTCTTACAACAACAGTTATCAATCCAGTTTGAAGATGGCCCCTTCCGAAGCCTTGTACGGAAGGAGGTGTAGGACCCCATTGTCGTGGGATGAAGTTCGAGACCGCCAGTTGTTTGGACCGGATCTGATTAAGGAGTCTGAACAGAAAGTGAAATTGATTCGCGATAGGCTCAAGGTAGCCCAGTCTAGGCAGAAGAGCTATGCAGATTCTAAACACAAGGAGATAGTTTACGAAGTTGGAGACCGAGTTTATCTTCGAGTATCTCCACTTCGAGGAGTTAAGCGCTTTGGAGTTAAGGGAAAGTTAGCGCCACGTTTTGTAGGACCATACAAAGTTTTGGAACGTATGGGAGAAGTAGCCTATAAGTTAGAATTTCCCGAAGGATTTTCAGGAGTTCACGACGTGTTCCATGTTTCCTAGTTGAAGAAGTGCCACGCGGAGATGGCTGATATACCGCTGAGAGATACAGTGCCACTGGAAGGGATTCAGTTGGACAGTGATTTGACCTATGAGGAGAAACCAGTCAAGATTCTAGAGTACGCCAGTCGAGTCAGCCACAGCAAGGTTATCAAGTTTTGCAAATTTTAGTGGAGCCACCACACGGAGGATGAAGCCACCTGGGAGCGAGAGGAAGAATTGCTAAAGGACCACCCTCACCTATTTTCTAGCCAACCCGAATCTCGAGGGCGAGATTCATCTTAAGGGGGGGAGGTTTGTAACATCCCAAATTTTCAATTTGGAATGTTATACATTAGATCATCATTGCATATCATATTTTATTGCATTTTGGTTGATCCTAGAAATTCTACGCAACTCAAGGACCCTTGGAGAGAGTTGGGGATTTCGTTATTTTCATATTTGGGTTTTCTCAAATTTTGGAAATAGAATTATTTGATTTTTGATTTTATTTATTTTATCTTCAATTATTTCTATTATCAAAAAATGAGAGAGGGAATAAAATGACTTTTCCAAAATAAAGAAATATTGAGGATTTAATAAAAAAATCAAATAAGCTTTTATTTTGGTTTTATTTTCTATATTATTTGAATTTAGGAAAAATGCGCATTTTTCAAAACTTCATTTAGGCCCCAAATAATGTCAGGACCCCGATTCTAAGTCCCATCGATCTAGCCGGTAACACCTCATATCACTTTGCGGCCTCACGCATGGTATTCCCACGGGTGTCGCCTTACCATGGCCTGGGACCGTTTGCGCCTTTTGGCTCACGTATATGATAGTGTCGCTAGCATCCATATGACAGAGAACCCGGGCCGACATGACTAGTCGTGAACCCAAAGTGGCACTAACTTACGGGGACAGGCATACATGAGTCAACATCGAGCATGTCGGTCAGCAGCGTGCGAATCTGGGCTATAGCACTGGGCTAACAGGACTCCGGTGAACCGGGCTGTAGCAGGCTAGGCAGGACTCCGGATGTCACCGCGTGACATTTCTCCGAGGGGACAGACACAGGAACGAGGTGAATCACATGCCGGCCAGTCAAGTGTTCCGGAGCAGTAGTGCTAAGCTAGTAGGACTCCGGTGAACCGGGCTGTAGCAGACTACTATGGCTCATGGAAGCACAAGACTACATTTCCCCATAAGAGAGGCTACCAAGGATGAACAACTAGGTTGTCGGATCCCACACATACCAAGCATTTCAATCATACACACAATATGCTCGATATGTGCAAATACAACATGGCATCACAACATAACTCTACGACTCAAGTATTTATTCATTAGACTCCGAGGAGCCAAGTATTACAAACATGGGTCTCATGACCCAACATACAGAGCATACAAGCAACGAGCACATGCGGAAGCTTAACTTGTCTGAGTACAGACAACTACAAATGAAGAAGGCTCAGAAGCCTGACTATCCACAAGACCCTCCCAAGGGTACAAGATCGTAGCTGAGGTAACAAGCTAAACATCGAAGTCCACGTGGAACTACTAGCGAGACTGAAGTCTCTCTGCAAAACATAAATTAAGCAAACGTGAGTACAAATGTACCCAGCAAGACTTACATCAGAACTAACTACATATGCATCGGTATCAACAAAGGGGGTGGTGGAGTTTAACTGCAGCAAGCCAGCTTTGACTCAGTGGCTAACCTGAACTACGACTGCAAGTAACTCTTTTGAGGTGGCGCACACGAGTCCACATATTCACCATATCAATACTCCACCATTGATCCGCTCCCATCTCCCTATGAGAACGCCATCCATAGCACTCACGCTTATCTTGCGCCTTTTAGAGTATCCACTTTCACTTGTCTATGAACTATGCAAGGGGTCCAAGTTTCCATATCCGAGGAATCCGGCTATTCGAATAGATAATGATAACCCTGTAGGGGTGTACTTCTTCACACACGCTCTCGCCACTTATCGCCCTGTACACGTCATGTACCTCGACAACCTTCAAGCGGAAGCCGGGCGATGGAGTCGGCCATGACCTGACTAACCAACAAGTCTCTAGTCCAGGTTTATCGCCTATTCGGGTTCCATCCGCAAGGAGATCCGGCCGGGGTGTCGCTCATGGCCCCAAATGATGTGTGCAGGGTTCCCAAGCCCACCATCCGGGTGCCACTTGGTACACTGTGCCACTGTGCCTAGTCTGTCCCAAGCCCACCTATACCGGGTGCCACTTGGTAGACTACTAACACTACCTACAAACACCAGAAACTAGTTGCAACTCTTGGACAGAGATCGAGTTGATTAATAAGCTGAGAGGGGTCGAGTTACCGAAACCCAATGTGTGGTAGTAACTGTTCATGGATCACAAACACAGAACTCGGTTCCTAAGGACGGCTGCAATGAGACAACCCACCATGTACTCCTACATGGCCTCTCACCGCTACCTTTACCAAGTCGTGTTCACACACTTAGCTCTCAATAGTAGGACATGTTCACCACATTCCAATTCATCCCCGATGAATCAGACCTGAATCAACTCTAAGCAGTAGCAGGCATGATAGACAAACATGAATGAGTAGGCACATCAGGGCTCAAACAACTCCTACTCATGCTAGTGGGTTTCATCTATTTACTGTGGCAATGACAGGTCATGCAGAGGAAAGGGGTTCAACTAACGCAACATGTAACAGTTGAAACGTTGTTGTCCTAATGCAGTAAAAGAGAGCAGGAGCGAGAGAGTGGGATTGTATCGGAATGAACAAGGGGGTTTTGCTTGCCTGGCACTTCTGAAGATAGCATTGAGTCTTCATCAGTGTCAACGATCACAATGTCAGAACAATGTCTACCGAGGGGGAACAACACCGGCAACAGAGAAGAAACACGATCAATGCAATGCACAGTATGATGCATGATCATTACATGGCAATATGATGTAATTTGTACTAATGCAAGAGGAAATCATTTTGGTTGAAGTGGAATTCAAAGCTAGATCAAATTCCAACTCCAAATCTATTATCAAATTTGTCCTAATCATGTTTCATCCTAAACAGTGAGGTTAACTTTCTCAAACATGCATGAAAACCGTACAGATGGATAGATTGGATTTTTCTGATCATTTTTCATATATAATTTTTCTTATTTGGAGTTATAGATAATTTTCTATGATTTTTAGAAGTTTTAGACATTTTCTGGAATTTCCTGATTATTAATAAATCCAGAAAATGTATTAGTGCATTAGCATTAGGTCATGACGACGTCAGCAAGTCAACAGTGGCTGGTCCAGGTCAAACCTTACCAGTGGGGCCCGCACGTCAGCGTAACAGGGCAGGAATAGAGGCTGACTAGTGGGCCCAGGTCAACGGCCACGCCAGCACGGTCAAAGCTGACGCGTGGGGCCACTGTGTTTAATTAGAGCTAAACAGAAGCTAAACCATGGTTAATTTGGCAGCGGGGCCCACGTGTCAGTGGCTGTGGGGTTGGTTAGCGGGGTTATTAGCAAGTGGTTAGGTGCTAAAGACGGGGCCATGCGGCCTCGCCGGAAACTGGCCGGCGACAACCATTCCGCACGGCAGAGGCATCGGGTTTTGCCATCCGGCGACCATTGGGCTCGTGGTTTGGCCCTACGGGCTGCTGGACGTGCACCGCATCCAACGGAGCAGGTGGGAGGTCGCAGGGTGGACAGAGCTTGCCGGGAGTGAGCTCGCGGCGGCGCCGGAGTTCGGGTGAGTACGGGGTTGGCGCTGTGGTGCACGGAAGGGCGAGTTAGCATGTGTGTTAGGCTCCTAGTGGCTTCCCTAGTGCGGTGACATGCTCCAAATCAAGCTCAAGCGGCTGCAGTGACGACAGCGACATGGCCGGCGGTAGGGGAAGCTCGGCCACGGCAGCAGCGCTAGCTAGGGGACGAGCAGAGCAACGTGGTTAGGGGGAGGAGAAAGAGGAGCTCACGACAATGCAGCAGGGTAGGTTAGCGGCCTTGGGGACGCTCTGGACGAGGCGAATTGACGGAGTCGATCTCCGGGCACCGGAGGTGAAGACGACGATGCTCCAGTCGACTGGGGCCTCTTCTGGTCGCGTGTGCAGGGTGTGCTGCTCCACGGGGTTGTGGCGGAGCTCGGGGATGCGGAGAGGGAGAGAGGGAGTGGCTGTGGCCGTGGTGGAGCTCGTCGGTGGCGGCGGCGCGGTCAGGCACGAGAGAGAGAGATCCAGGGAAGGGGGTGAGAGCGCGCGCGAGAGAGAGGGAGAGGTAGGGAGGTGCGGGGCTTCGTCCACGTCTCCTGGGCATCGCGAGATGGCCACGGGGGCGTGAGGCAGGCTGGAAGGAGGTGGCGGCCTCAGCGTGCGCCGTGCCCGCCTTCGCCTCTGCCTACTCCGCCTTACCTCAAAGTCGCCAGGTGGGCTGGGCCTCCAACAGTACTGGGCCAACTGGGCGCTAGGTAAGCTACATGTGAGGTTCTGCCCTTTTTGGGTGTTTTGGTTCTTGTTTTCTATTTCTGACATTTGTTTTAATTTGATTTTTGAACCAAACTAATTTTTCTGCTTCTAACAATTTTTGCAGGGACTAAATGGATTATTCCAAAGCCCCTCAACAATTATCAGAATTATTGGACATATAGTTAATATATCACCTATATAAATCCAATGCAAATAATTATTGGATTAACTCAAATGCCCAAAATAAATATTTCTGTGACTCCAAAAATATTGGTTTGAATTTTACCTCTTGCGAATATTTTTATAGCTTAACATGAACATTTTCTTGGGTTTATTTGAAGCAATTTTTAATGTTGATCATTTTTTTTGAAATGATTTCTGAGGCTTTCCATTTCCCCCAATTCAACTCTCATGAATTTAAACATGATGCAAGATGCTTGTGCAACTATTTGCAATCAAAATCTAGGGCTATGACAAATAAATGTTCATCCTGTGCGGCTTGATTTTAGAAGCCGGGGAAAATTTATTTCGGGATTTTTGGAGTCCGTTTAGTATTCCTTTTGTTTTTTTCTGAGCGTAACTATTTAAAAAAAACGCAACCGACCTACCGGGCCGTGTCCGACCTGGACACTTGGCCCGGCCAGCTTTATAAGCCGGGGAGGCCCAGCCGGACTCTCCCAAACCCTAGCCGCCCGAGCCGCCCTAGCCGCCGCCTTTGCCGCCGCCGCCGGACCGCCGCGCCGCCCCGCCGCCGCCGGACCGCCACGCCGCGCCGCCGCCCCGCGCCGCCCGCCCGACCGCCGCCCCACCGCTTGCCGGAGGTAGACCTCGCCACCGCCGGTTTTTCTTGAAAAAACGATCGGTTTTCCGTCGGTTTTGTTCGGTTTTTTTAGCTTCATTTTTTTATAGATCGGTTTTCCGGTTTATTTATTTAGCGAGCGTTCATTCGCTTGTTTTAACGAACGCGTTCATCGTTTAGATCCAGTTAACGAACGTCCGTTTGTTAATCTGTTCTTCGTTTTCTTTTTCTCGGATTAAATCCGTGATTTTTCTGATCGCGATTCCTGATCCGTTTTTCGTTCTAGTATAACTTTCCGCTCGTTTATCGGAATCAGGCGATTCAAGCACCTGGAGTTTCGTCTTGGAACCCTCTTTCCGTTTAACCAACTCAAACAAGTTTTTGCCACTGTAAAACTTGCCCTAGATCCAGAATTGTAAACGAAGCTTGTTTCTTTTGCCGTTTGTCTTTCGTTGCTTCGTTCGATTTGATTCTTTTTGCCAACCGGAGTTCTTAAGTTGAACTTCCTGGTTTGATCTCTTATTTGAGTTTTACCTGTGCATTAGTTGAGTACTTATTGTATGCTTGTTTGTTTGCGATAGAGTACCCGGAGTGCGCCGCTTGCTACTTCAAATCCCTAGGTTTGCCGGATCATCAGCAAGGCAAGTAACACTTTGATCATACTTCCAATTACCAAGTTTTATTGCATTAGATCAATCCTCACACATTGCTTGATTAGGATCTAATTAAATTGTGGGTTTGGGAAGTAGTTGAGGTAGTGCCTATTACCTGTTTATTATCAAACCTTTCGGAGTTACTTCTACGTTTGCTTATTATGCCATGCTATGCTAGTAGACGTGGATTGGGTGAGTGTATCCATGACAGATGTGAGATTGTTAATTAATGGTTTATCTAAGGTGGCAACTTAAACACACATCTGGGTGGATTGAGGCACCTGGGTATTCCAGTGATTGCCTGTTTTTCTTTTGGACCGCCACCCAGGCTCAAAGGGATCATGAGATTATTCATGCTAGAAACTTCCGTGTGCAGCCACAAGCTATTATGGGCTCTAGCATAGTTGATTAAGTTGTGAGAACTCTTACAGTGGTAGACTAGCAGATGTAGGGGAAAGTCGGTGTAACGGTCTACCCGATCGTAAGGTGCTAGCGCTTCTGAAAGACTATGTCTCGGTCATCCATTTCTCAAACACCATGTAGTGCGAGAATCCCAACGGAGGAGATCGAGTCTTGTGGGGAAAAGTGTGCAAACCTCTGCAGAGTGTATAAACTAATCATGGTTAGCCGTGTCCCCGGTTATGGACATCTTGAGTATCTAGTACCTGGATTATCACGTGAATCTCATTGTGTTACTCTAAAATTAATTTTGTTTGGTTTTGCTTAATGATGATGGTTAATTGGGATTGAGAATGCTGTCAACCGTTCTCAATGTTTAACAACCACCATGATAGTTAAATAAAATTTATTCCTTTGCAGTAGGGAAAAATTGGCTTTACGCAAAACTGTAAGCATAGAGCTTTCCACCAGCCAAATATGCATGTAGTATAGCCTTATTCTTTCATTGCTCTCTATGTGTTACATTGCCAGCATATTCCATGTGCTGACCCGTTTCGGGCTGCAACGTTAATGTTGCAGACTTTTTAGACGACGATAAAGGTGCCTTTAGGTCGTGGTTCTATACTCAGTGATGCCGTTGGAGTTGATGGACTCACTTATCTTCCAAGCCTTCCGCTGCTATCGTTATTAGATGGCCTTAAGCCATATTTATTGTAATAAGTTCTCTTTTGAGACACTCGATGTAATAAGTGTGTGATTGCTACTCTGTTATAAATCCTTCAAGTACTGTGTGGTTTCAGCATTACTGATCCAGGGATGACACCTAAGCACAGAGATTGGACCATTTGAGGTCTGGTCGCTACAGGAACAGCGGCGGTGCGGACAAGCGGCGCGAGGACGCGGGTGGCAGTGTGCGAGATTCGGGCCCGGCGGGCCGGATCTGGACCCCGCGGGCCTGTGGCGGAGGCGGGGCTGACTGGCGGCGGGGAAGGGCGACGTGGCGCGCTCCGGTTGGCCGAGAGCGGCCGCTGGGGTGAGGTGGCGCATGGAGATTGGCCGGGTGACGTGGCCGGCGGACATGTCCGGCGCCGAGTGGATTTGTCCGGCGCGTGGAGGAAGAGGAAGGCTAGGGTTTCCCCGTGATTTCGGAGGGGGAGGCCTTTATATAGACTCTGGGAGCTAGGAGAGGGCTATTGAGGTGCAGTTTTCGTCCACACGATCGTGATCCAACGAAGGAGAGCATGGAGGTGGTTTAGATGGGCTAGTGGGCTGTTGTGGAGGGGTGTTTGGTGCAAGGAGAGAGGGGTTTTGGCGTTTACATGGTTAACCATTGGGGCATCAAACGACCTCCAAATCGAACTAAATTTGACAGGCGACCTACCGGTGATGTACCAAGGCCACCCGACAAATCTCGGCCCATTCCGACAACATTTTTCTCCTGCTCACAAAACGAGATCTGAGTGGTGCAATGGGTGCAACTGTGAGTGTCGGATTTCGAAATAGACAACGGGGAAAATGACCGGATGCAAGAGACGAACACGAATGCAAATGAGATGCACATGATGACATGAGATGAAATGCATGACATGAACAAAATGCAAAAACATGGACAAAACCCAACCACGGAGGATATAACATATAACATTGCCGGAAATGGCAAGCGTTAGAGTTACAATTATGGATTGTTACATCCAGGACGTTACAACTCTCCACCACTACAAGAGGATCTCGACCCGAGATCTAGGACTGAAAGAACTCCGGATATTCAGAACGGAGGTGATCCTCACGCTCCCAAGTAGCTTCTCGGTCAGAATGGTGAGACCACTTTACTTTTAGGAATTTGATCGACCTGTTGCTAGTTTTGCGCTCGTTTCTTCAAGAATGGCAATGGGATGCTCATGATAAGACAAGTCTTCTTGGAGGTCAATCTTATCGAAGTTGATATTGCGCTCGGGCGTCTTTAAGCACTTGCAAAACTGTGACACGTGAAACATATCATGCAAATTTGAGAAATTGGATGGGAGCTCAAGTTGTTAGGCGAGGTCGCCTCTTTTGCCAATGATCTTGAAAGGACCAACGTATATCAAGGCAAGCTTCCCTTTCATACTGAAGCATTGAGTGACTTTCATGGGAGAGACACGGAGATAAACATGGTCTCCGATCTCGAAAGCCAAGTCATGGTGCTTGCTATCATAGTAACTCTTCTGGCGTGATTGTGCGGCTTTGAGATTTTCATGGATGACTTTACACATTTCTTCAGCTTCTGTGATCAAGTCATTGCCAAGGAGTTGGTGTTCACCAGTCTCGGACCAGTTAAGAGGAGTACGACACTTTCTGCCATATAGAATTTCAAATGGGGCCTTGCCCGAACTTGCTTGGAAGCTGTTGTTGTAGGAGAACTCGGCATATGGGAGGCAATCTTCCCACTTCACACCGAAAGAGATGCCACAAGCTCTGAGCATGTCTTTGAGGATTTGATTGACTCTCTCGACTTGGCCACTTGTTTGAGGATGGAAAGCTGTGCTAAAGCGAATGTTAGTGCCCATGGCCTTCTGGAAGGAGCCCAAGAACTTGGAAGTGAAAATGCTTCCGTGGTCTGAAGAGATAAATTGCGGAATTCCGTGCAACAAGACAATTCTAGAGGTATATAGCTCTGCCAACTGAGCTGCCGTGATAGATTCTTTGATTGGAAGGAAATGAGCCACTTTTGTAAGCTTGTCAATGACAACGAAGATAGCATCATTCCCATGCTTGGACTTGGGAAAGCCAGTGACAAAGTCCATTTCGATATGATCAAACATCCATTCTAGAATAGCAAGAGGTTGGAGGAGACCAGCTGGTTGTTGATGTTCTGCTTTCACCCTTTGGCAGACATCACATTCATTCACGAATTGAGCAGTCTCTCGCTTCATTCGAGTCCACAAATAGGACCGCTTGAGATCATGGTACATCTTCGAATGGCCTGGATGAATGGAAAGAAGAGAATTGTGCGCTTCGTTCATTATGACCTTCCTGAGATAACCTTTTGGAACCACAATCCGGTCCTCGAAGAATAAGGTGTCCTTGTCATCAATGGGATAGCACTTGTATTTGGGAAGACCCTTGGCAATACCATGTTTCACCTTCTTCAGCATGGTATCAAGGAGTTGTGCCTCACGAATTTGATCTTCCAAACTTGTAGTGACTTGAAGGTTGGCAAGAAAACCTTGAGGAATAACTTGGAGGTTGAGCTTTCGAAATGCTTCACAAAGATCTGGTTGGAATGGCTTGAGAATTAAGCTATTGCAATAAGCCTTTCTGCTCAAAGAATCTGCAATCACATTCTCCTTGCCTGGAGTGTATTCAATGCTTGGATTGTACTCTTGAATCATTTCAACCCAATGAGTTTGCCGGGGGTTGAGGTTGGGTTGGGTGAAGATGTACTTGAGGCTCTTGTGATCGGTGAAAATGTCCACTTGCCTTCCCAACAAGAGATGTCTCCATGTTATTAATGCATGGACAACTGCTGCCAACTCAAGATCATGAGTGGGGTAGTTCCTTTTGTTTGGCTTCGACTGATGAGAAGTATAGGCCAAAACTTTCTTCTCTTGCATTAACACCGCACCGAGACCTTGCAATGAGGCATCACATAAAACTTCGTATGGATTGGATTCGTCCGGAGGGGTTAGGACAGGAGCTGTGACGATTTTCTCTTTGAGAGTGTTGAAAGCAACGCCACACTTAGGAGTCCAGGAATACTTGAAATGCTTCTGGAGGAGGTTGGATAGAGGCTTAGCAATCTTTGAAAAATTCTCAAAAAATCTTCGGCAATAGCTTGCAAGCCCAAGGAAACCGCGGAGCTGAAGGAAATATGCCCTAGAGGCAATAATAAAGTTGTTATTTATATTTCCTTGTATCATGATAAATGTTTATTATTCATGCTAGAATTGTATTAACCAGAAACTTAGTACATGTGTGAATACATAGACAAACAGAGTGTCCCTAGTATGCCTCTACTTGAATAGCTTGTTAATCAAAGATGGTTAAGTTTCCTAGCCATGGACATGTGTTGTCATTTGATGAACGGGATGACATCATTAGAGAATGATGTGATGGACTAGACCGATCCGTTAGCTTAGCACTATGATCGTTTAGTTTATTGATACTGCTTTCTTCATGACTTATACATGTTCTTATGACTATGAGATTATGCAACTCCCGAATACCGGAGGAACAATTAGTGTGCTATCAAACGTCATAACGTAACTAGGTGATTATAAAGATGCTCTACAAGTGTCTCCGATGGTGTTTGTTGAGTTGGCATAGATCGAGATTAGGATTTGTCACTCCGATTGCCGGAGAGGTATCTCTGGGCCCTCTCGGTAATACACATCACTATAAGCCTTGCAAGCAATGTGACTAACGAGTTAGTTGCGAGATGATGCATTACGGAACGAGTAAAGAGACATGCCGGTGACGAGATTGAACTAGGTATGATGATACCAATGGCCGAATCTCGGGCAAGTAACATACAATTGACAAAGGGAACAACGTATGATGTTATGCGGTTTGACCGATAAAGATCTTCGTAGAATATGTAGGAGCCAATATGAGCATCCAGGTCCCGCTATTGGTTATTTATCGGAGATGTGTCTTGGTCATGTCTACATAGTTATCGAACCCGTAGGGTCCACACACTTAACTTTCAATGACAATTTGTATTATGAGTTATGTGATTTGATGACCTAAGTTTGTTCGGAGTCCCAGATGATATCACAAACATGACGAGGAGTCTCGAAATGATCGAGAGGTAAAGACTCATATATTGGAAGGCTATATTCGGACATCGGAAAGGTTCAGAGTGATTCGGGTATTTTTCGGAGAACCGGGGAGTTACGGGAATTCACCGGGGGGAGTATTGGGCCTTATTGGGCTTTAGTGGAAAGGAGAGAAGGGCCACAAGGGGAGGCAGCGCGCCCCCATGGGCTGTTTCGAATTGGACTAGGAGGGGGCGGCGCCCCCCTCTTTCCTTCTCCCTCTCCTACTCCTTCCCTCTCTCCCCTCTTGGAAAAGAAGGGGACTCCAACTAGGATTGGGAATCCTAGTTGGACTCCCCCTATAGGCGCGCTCCTCCTAGGCCGGCCTCCTCTTCCCCCTCCTTTATATACGTGGGCAGGGGGCACCCCAAAGGCACTACAAGATTTGGCTTCGCCGTGTGCGGTGCTCCCCTCCACAGTTTTCCACCTCGGTCATATTTGTCGCAGTGCTTAGGCGAAGCCCTGCGTCAGTAACTTCATCATCATCGTCACCATGCTGACGAAACTCTCCCTCGAGTCAACTGGATCAAGAGTTCGAGGGACGTCACTGAGCTGAACGTGTGCAGATCACAAAGGTGTTGTGCGCTCGGTACTTGGATCGGTTGGATCGCGAAGACGTTCGACTACATCAACCGCGTTACTAAATGCTTCTGCTTTCGGTCTACGAGGGTACGTATACACACTCTCCCCTCTCGTTGCTATACATCCCTAGATAGATCTTGCATGATCATATGCATTTTTTTCAAATACTGAGTTCCCCAACAGTGGCATTCGAGCCAGGTCTATGCGTAGATGTTATATGCATGAGTAGAACACAAAGGAGTTGTGGGCGTGGGTATATACATATTGCTTGCCGTCACTAGTTGTTTCTTGATTCGGCGGTATTGTTGGATGAAGCGGCCCGGACCGACATTACATGACCGCGTTCATGAGACCGGTTCTACCGACGTGCTTTGCACACAGGTGGCTGGCGAGTGTCTGTTTCTCTAACTTTAGTTGAATCGGATTCAATGAACAGGGTTCTTTCTGAAGATCAAAAAGCAATCACTATACCACATTGTGGTTTTTATGCTGTAGGTAAGAATGGTTCTTGCTAAGCCCGTAGCAGCCACGTAAAACTTGCAACAACAAAGTAGAGGACGTCTAACTTGTTTTTGTAGGGCATGTTGTGATGTGATATGGTCAAGAAGTGATGAGATATAAATTGTTGTATGAGATGATCTTGTTTTGTTGAAGTTATCGGC
>NC_053028.1:285663552-285696692 GCF_003073215.2 Triticum urartu
ATTACCAAAATCGGTCTCACCGAGTTTGAGCAATCGGTACTACCGAGATTACAATGCAAACCCTCTGGTTAGCTTATTACCAAAATCGGTCCCACCGAGTTTGTGTAATCGGTCTCACCGAGTTTGCCTGACCAACTCTCTGGTTAGCTTATTACCAAAATCGGTCCCACCGAGTTTGTGTAATCGGTCACACCGAGATTACGTTATGCCCTAACCCTAACCATATCGGTCCTACCGAGTTGCATCTCAGTCCCACCGAAAATCCTAACGGTCACTAGGTTTGCTGAATCGGTCCGACCGAGTTTAACCATTCGGTCCCACCGAGTTTGGCAAATTGTGTGTAACGGTTAGATTTTGTGTGGAGGCTATATATACCCCTCCACACACTTTTCATTCATGGAGAGAACCATCAGAACATACCTACACTTCCAATACACATTTTCTGAGAGAGAACCACCTACACTTGTGTTGAGGTCAAGATATTCCATTCCAACCATATGAATCTTGATCTCTAGCCTTCCCCAAGTTGCTTTCCACTCAAATCTTCTTTCCACCAAATCCAAATCCTGTGAGAGAGAGAGAGAGAGTTGAGTGTTGGGGAGACTATCATTTGAAGCACAAGAGCAAGGAGTTCATCATCAACACACCAATTGTTACTTCTTGGAGAGTGGTGTCTCCTAGATTGGCTAGGTGTCACTTGGGAGCCTCCAACAAGATTGTGGAGTTGAACCAAGGATTTTGTAAGGGCAAGGAGATCGCCTACTTCATGAAGATCTACCGCTAGTGAGGCAAGTCCTTCATGGGCGACGGCCGTGATGGAATAGACAAGGTTGCTTCTTCGTGGACCCTTCGTGGGTGGAGCCCTCCGTGGACTCGCGCAACCGTTACCCTCTGTGGGTTGAAGTCTCCATCAACGTGGATGTACGATAGCACCACCTATCGGAACCACGACAAAAACATCCGTGTCTCCAATTGCGTTTGAATACTCCAAACCCTTCTCTTTACATTCTTGCAAGTTGCATGCTTTACTTTCCGCTGCTCATATACTCATTGCATGCTTGCTTGATATGTATTGTGTTTGTTAAACTTGTGCTTAAACTCCACTTAAACTTAAGAATATTAAAAACTGCAACTTTTGGCACTTAGTGTCTAATCACCCCCCCTCTAGACACCTCTTCTCGATCCTTTCAATTGGTATCAGAGCTTTGGTCTCCATTGCCTTGGTTTAAACACCATTGGAGGAAGATGGATGTGTCTACTTTGGGGAGTCTTAGACATAGAGTGCCTATTCTTGATGGAGAGTATTTTCATGAGTGGAAAAATGAAATGCTTGAGATTTTCAATGAATATCATTTGAACAAGTACATTACTAGCCCTTGTGCACCTCATGTTGATCCTTTGCACCCTACCCTAGATGAAGATATTGACATGATTCGCAATCTTAGAACTGTTGAGCTCATCATTAGAGGCTTGCCTAGAAACTTGATTAGATGTTTGCCTACTCTCAAGTGTGCCTACACCATATGGAGATTTCTTGAGGAACGATTTCCAGATTATTCCTTGAAAAATTTAGACAAAATTCTCCATAAGTCTATTGCCTTGAGTAAGATGAACTCTAGTGATCCTAGCTTTGGTGATTGTCTATTTGAGCTTACCAATCTCATGCGTGCTAAAGGAAATGTTGGAATCATTAGCGATATCATATCCGAAGCTATTAGAATTCATAAAGGTAACCATTGTGATGATCATTTATCTAATGAATTACCCTCTCTAGGAATTGATCAATCACAAGATGATGTTGAACATGGATACTATGATGAAGATGATGATAGTGACTATGATCTTGATGATGCAATGAGGCATTTTGGTCTTATGGCAAATCTTCGCGGCTACATGGCTGGAGGAAAGGAATGGGTCCTTGATAGTGGATGTACTGATCATATGACCGGAGATAAAGATATGTTCCGTGAGCTTGCTGAAAAACGGCCCTCGAAAATATGTCACTTTTGGTGATAATTCAAAGGGTAAGGTGGTTGGCCTTGGTAAGGTGGCCATCTCACATGATAGCTCCATACAAAATGTCATGCTCGTTGAATCCCTTGGATACAATTTACTTTCAGTTTCTAGACTTGCGGATTTCGGTTTCAATGTCTTATTCACTGAAGTAGATTGCCAAGTGTTTCGTAGAGACAATCATAAAATGGTCTTTACCGGTATACGTAGAGGAGATCTTTACATTGTTGATTTCACTAAAAAGGCTCAACCTAGAACTTGCTTAATTACCAAATCTTCTAAAGGCTGGTTGTGGCATAGAAGACTAGGTCATGTTGGTATGCGAAATCTTGATAAGCTTATTAAAGGTGATCATATCCTTGGAATAAAAGATGTCATATTTGACAAGGATAGACTTTGTAGTGCTTGTCAAGCAGGGAAACAAGTTGGAGGAAGTCACCGCGCGAAGAACATCATGACCACAAGAAGACCACTCGAGCTACTTCACATGGATCTCTTTGGTCCAAATGCCTACAAGAGTCTCGGTGGTAACTCATTTGGTCTAGTCATAGTTGATGATTTTTCAAGATTTACGTGGGTGTTCTTTCTTGATGACAAATCGCAGGTCCAAAAGATCTTCAAAAACTTCGCTAGGAAGGCCCAAAATCAGTTTGACATGAAGATTAAGAAGGTTCGGAGCAACAATGGAATGGAGTTCAAGAACGCAAATGTGGACACCTTTCTTGACGAAGAAGGGATTTCACGATGTTCTCGGCTACTGTACAGCACCCTCAACAAAATGGAGTTGTTGAAGAGGAAGAACCCGCACTCTATCTGACAAGAACTCTCCTGCATGGTCTGATCCGCTCGCTGTCGCAAGCTCCCGCCTATTGACAAGTCCTGTGTGATGCCTAACCAGAGTTCGCCAAAAGCACTCGACTTCAGCTTTGGCGGATAGACGTGAGAGCGGTATGAGACGAGCATTCTTCACCGCACCTCGCAACCAAATCGCTGGTGCATGGTGAAGTCTTCAGCGCATGCCGTACGCGCAGACGATACGAGCTCTCACCGGTAACCAAACCCCGCTCGCGATACTTTCGTAATTCGCTCAAAGCTGCTACACCTCTTGATAAGGACCGGTGAGTTTTCCTGAGAGATTTGTGCGTCTCCTAGATATCCTGCATGAAATCTGTGTTTATGCCCTAATCTTGGGTTATTTCTGACAAAGATCGATATGCAGCAGAAAGCAGTGATACCTGTCTACCACCGAGATGTTATCACGCCTAGCAAGTTGAAGAGAGCGGGTATGATGCGAACTGAAGTTGATGACTATAATTTTCATAACAGCTCGCTCAGGCGGAAGCGAATTGCTACATCATAATAACCGTTGTAGTGAGACATAGAACCGCTTCCGGAGGCAGTAATCCGTAAGGCGTGTGCCAAGCGCTGGTGCGCTCTGGGCTCACGCGTGCGCAACAGAGAATCAGGCCCCGATACTCCTCTCTGGTCCCGCTTCCCCTCAGCCTGGAGGGCTGCTTTTCGCCATAGTTGACCAGGCTGCCTCAGTACCTCACGACTCTCGCAAAGGGCCACAACACCAAGGACGTGAGCGTTCGATCGGAAGCAATCCACAATGGAACCAGATGCCAAGCGTGGAAAACAGATGGCGAAGCGCTACGCCAATGTGTGAGCTCGAAACGGATCAGCAACCTTCCTGTTCTCCACCACAAGCATGAAGAAAACAAGCAACCAAGATGCAACATCAACAACCTCCTTCTCCACTCATAAAGAGACAACGTCAACAATGAAGAAGGCCAAGAAGAAGCACAAGATGAAGAGGATGTTCCACCCCGACCCAAGCAAAAGCTTTCACGAGTTCGAGCAAGAATTGCTAAGGATCATCCCGTCGAGCAAATCTACAATGATATCCAAACCGGGAGAATCACTCGCTCTAAAACTCGTTTAGCTAACTTTTGTGAACATTACTCATTCATCTCTAGCATTGAACCTATGAAGGTTGAAGAAGCATTGGAGGATCCGGATCTGGATAAACGCTATGCATGAAGAGCTACACAACTTTGAGAGAAATCAAGTGTGGACATTGGTCGAGAAGCCCGACAACAACCACAACATCATTGGTACCAAATGGGTGTTTCGCAACAAGCAAGATGAAGTGAAAGTGGACAAGTGGTTCGCAACAAAGCACGTCTCGTCGACAGGCCCACAGAGCTACACAGCAAGTTGAAGCTATGGACTATGGTGACGAGAGGTATTAGAACACAATGTAGTGGTAATTGTATATTTGTTCACCGGGTACAAATAGTGACTTATCATGCGAAAATCGCGACTCTTCGCATCTCTCCCTCTCTCTACGTTATATCATGCTATCCTGCTCAGCCATGATATCCACCGTTACGTTCCTAGCCCCCCATTGGGACCATGACACGTCTCGACTTGTCTATTCTCAAATCGAGCCCCTAAATCCTCACGGAGGAAGTTCCTTGCTATCCCTTTACAATGCTAACCCCTGCCGGGTCGTGCGTCTTCGTCAATCCTTCTAATGCACATCCCCCTCAATTCATTGTTTAACAAACTCCAACCCACAGCGCCTTTGATGGTTTAAACAAGCTGACCTAGAGCATGGTAAAATGCTTGACCAAGTTCCCTTATTGAAAAAAGGCTTTTGAAATTGGTAAAATTGATTCTACTCTTTTCCTAGCGATTACAGGGTTAATGTCGCGAGATACACTATTTCGCAGCTTACTCCCCACCCCTCCCCTCTCGGCCTATCCATCTCTTTTATGGAGTGATATGCATAGCTTTAATGCCTGCTCACAATAACCCCTCATTTAGTTGAGAAGTTTGACGGATAGGAGGGTTGGCAGCATGCTAATTCGAGCGGAAAGTTTGAGATGTCTAGCATTCAAAGTGGAGTTGAAACCTACAATTCTTTCTGCCCATTGTCTGGTCATGTCATATGATCACCCAGAGTACAAGGACAGGAAGCCAGGATGCTGGTACCGTATTTGTGTCTTCATACCGACCGCCGACCGGAGACCACGAATCGACAATAGGCTACTATGTAAAACAGAACACACCTGCCCTGCCAAAGGCCGTCTCTAGCGCGCAGACAATGACAATTATTCAAGGAAGTTCAAAGCGTATTCTGTCCGCAAGAATGACAAAGGGAGTCTGACGAACGGATTGACTACACCCCCTGCAACTACCTAGTGGTGCGTGGCATCTTGATACTGAGCGGAGAAAGGCATGTGGCAGTAAACTACCCCGCGATGAGATTCTGCTAATGGAGGAACTTCTCTCGAATATCGCTTGCCATTTGTGTTCTCAAATATTCGTGATGTGCCTTCGCTACGCCTTCCACGCCACGGCACAGCATAGCGAGTATTATGCTAAAGTGTGTGCATGTGTGCACGATATCAAGCTTGCCTTCTAAAGAGTGTCATACTTAACGCGTGCGTGCTAAAGAAGCTTGCGTAGTTATAGACGCCGATTTAAGCCTGACTCGCACTACACCATATGTATTGTCGGCATCCATCGGAGATATTCCGTAAGTACGGTCCTCTTTTGCAAATGGTCTATGGTCTGTTTGTACTTCTGACATCCCGACCTACATCGCCTGTGGATATGATGTTGGAGTTTGAACAATTAGCACAATCGCTGCTCATGCGCTGCATTGGTGAAGCTTTGCCGGCGTATTGCTCAATTCCTTGTAGATCTCTTGTGTCTTGGTCTTCCAAAGAAATAAAACTCGGGGTTGCCAGCCAGCAGCTCTCCGTTGAATCCTCGACCGCCGATTCGTGAATTACATTGCCCATGGTTCAGTTGTGCCTTCAATTTAGCTTGCGTCGCATGAGCCTAAACTCTCCAAAGATTATGGAATCATATGTGAACAGTTGTTCCTTGCTAGGTGCACATGGAAGACGTGAGCTCAAGTAAATAAATATTCGCCTCACCCACCTTTCTCTAGAGCATAACCCCGTGCGCTCTCGAAGCGGTGACGTTAATGACAGCTTTCTCACTCTCGCTCTCAACTCGAGACTGCATTTGTTGGCGAAAAGGGGCGGCAGTGAACCTTAAGCATGCTCGCATCGAGTTAGGCGCAATCTTCCTGGTGCATAGTATGCACTAACCACTTGATGAGAACGCCTTGTTTTTGCAGGTTGAGAGTGAATTTGAACATCACTGATGCTTCAAACTTGGGTAGGAAACTGCGTCGCTTGGCGCTGGTTCTACCCTCATGCTCTGCGGGGCATGAGCCTATGGACTACAGTGCTACGTGCAGTGACAAATTACCGTCGCTTAGTGATGTTCTATGCACGTGAATCGCGAATAGTGTCGTGTAAATACGTATCATTGCTCTGTAAAATTTCTGCCTGAGATGATAAGTTTGTGTAATCGTTCTTTTGACTCAAATTCAACTACTATTAAAATACATATAAGATTGGCACAAATTACCTCTCACAGACATCCAACATACGTTGGCAATCTCTCTACCACCCTCAGACCCAAGTCCTACTAGCATCAATATAGTCTGTGATGAAGAGCAAGGAACACAGTACAATCATTTCTACTTCAAACAGTATCCGTGGCTAATTCTTAATGTGGGTAAAAAAAGGAAAGAGCAAGCATCAATTGTTTATCGGTCTACTCTGTGTGGGTGTGGACAGGCGCATACACAAGTGCAAGTCGCTTCTTCCTTGCAAGCAGTACTAACGCTCTCTGAGTAGGTAGAACTAAGCGTCACAGACTCCTCCCAGTCGTGCTCCCAACGCACCGTTGCATTGGCACATGTGATCTACCTACCTCCAACCCTCTTAGATCTGACATCCAACGAGACCTATTGTCAACGTAGATCACCCTGAGAGAGTACTCAGTAGGAATCAATAATGCCCCTAGAGCACACCCAGAGCAATATTTATCTAATAATTTCCGATTATTATCTTGGAAGCTTGTACTCCAAGTCTAATATTGATTTGTCCCACGTATGCAACATTGCAGGATCTAATATATCTGGTTTTCAATCTAAAAGGCTATGATTTATAGTGTATACGATCCAAAGATGGAGAATTCGCCTCCCATTTTAGAGCATACTAATGTCTAATAATAAAGTTGAGACCACAACACGTCCCTACTGAGCCTTATGTTGACTAGATGACCTTCGATTGAGCAAATGCTAAAGTCCATGTGTCTACTCACTCCTAGAGTCACTATATAGTACTCCTAATATATAGTGACTGGTCTGTCATTATAACGTGCCGTGTCTGATGAAGTTTCGTGTGGTCTCTCACCCAGTGATTTATGTGAGGGCTATGAATGTATATTAGTGTGTTCACCCTTTACAAAAAACCACTCTTTCAAATCCTGAAACTATTTATGAGTTCTCCTATATTCTCCTCTGTTTTTGTTCTTAATGTTTTCGTTTGGCGATCAATTCACTCTGCTAATCTCCGTTAACTCCAAAGAGTAAGATCCATATGTCTATAAGTCACTCCATGATAAAGTTCTGCTCGCAACTTAGTCTCGTGACCGCGAGAGTGACCGTAGGAGTGGCGTACTAAGTGGTGTTTTCACTCTATGACTGTTCTAAAGTCAACGTAACTAAGGTGACGTCTACAAGCGCGGTGCACTACTCTCTTCGTGACCTCCTCAACGCACGAAATCGTTTCTTGGTCGCGATTCCGGTGCAACCGCACACACTCGGAGTCACCGATACCGATTCCACCACAGGAAAACCAACTTGCCACTTATTCCTGATTTCTGTTTGCTCCAGCTCCACTCAATGATTCTTGTCCTCTACCAGCATCATATTAGACATGCTGCTTTGCTCTATGACTCAAGGACCAACCCATTTGTATCACATGTCCAGAAGAGCCCTTCTTGGAAATTGATGTCAAAGGGGGAGAGAGAGAGAGAGATCACATCAAAGCTTAATCCTTCCTATAGGGGGAGAAAGAGAGAATACTCAGGGGGAGAGAGTTTCTCAACTAGGAGAAAGTAATATCATCAAAGACCCCAGATGCTTGGTGTTCAAGAGGAGAGATGTCACATGTCTTTAAGAGGGGAAAGACATGTTTGGTTGCTTGCTTTAGCTCAAGCTTGTTGTTTCTTTTGTTGTTGCTCTGATTTTTGTATCTCTAGCTATTCGTTGTCTCCGATGATCAATCTATGCCCATGCAGCAATGTTCAGGGGGAGCAAGACATCTAATGGGGCAAAAGTACACCAGCTTGCGTCTTTGGTTATTGACCGAAGAGTCGTCCGGTCATGTCTGCGTGTCTTCCGCAACCCGTTGGTCTACACACTTAAGGTCATTTTTATTGATATCTTTACCTTTGGGTGAACTCTTCCTATAGTGGTTGTTGACCTCTCTAATGCGGTACTTAGGGTATTACTCAAGATCTTCGTTCGAGAGGTGTGCACTCCGGACGACAGTGACTCTGGTTCTCTTGCCTGTCGTCTATCTCGTAGCACTGCTAGCTCCCGTGCAATGGTCGCTAGAGGTGAAGTAGTTACTTCTGTATATGGAGTTCCAACCTTGTAGGTTGTTCTCAGGTTCACATTCCCATCCCTAAGCCAACGTACTTACAAGATCACACGAGAGGTAGTACGTATACCATTTCAGTCAATGTACTCTCTGTGCATGAGAAGTTCTTGGCTGACCATCGGAAGGGTTGTTCCACAGTGACGTCTGCGACACGGAGTGGACTCATGAGGCCCACACTGATCCTACGATATGTGCTCCCAGGTCTGTGCACATACATGTTGTAGCGTGAAACTCAGTAGCCTGGGCTGGGCTGGTGCGTGCCCGCCATACGGCTCCAACCCATGCACGTGTCCATACGAGGATGGAACTTCCAAGTCGTATAATGTCGCTTACCTTCACCACTTTGTCCTATATTCAATTCACGCGGCTAGGCTTCCCCAGATTGATGCTCGAGGGCCCGATGCTCCGCCAATCTGTAAGATCGAGTATCTAGAGGGCTCTGCCAGCGACAGCTTTTACTGCTATTCTCCCCCCTACTACTCGTTATCGAAAGACTCCCTGTCTCGTGATTATCTAATCAAATTTACGCGAACGAGAGGAGGGAAGCTGGGAAAGCACAAAGTCTTGCGCGCCACCTGCCGAGCTGCTTTCTGGTCCTCCCTTAATTACCTGTCCCTCCACTCATCTGCTCATCGCGTTCCATCCGCCCTCTTACCGCTAACAGTAGCTTACCGGCTAGTGATACTCGTCTTCAGTAGCTAGAGAGATTCCGACCATAGTGGTCCACCCGCACGGCTCGCGCCATGGCTCGCTCTCCATGTATACGAGCTAAACGTATGGCCTCGATCTTCAAATCAAACCTTCTTTCTATTTTAGTCCATCACTACAAGATAACCGCATTGAGGTGTTCTCATAGCGCACCCACCGTCTAGTCTACGAATCTCAGAGGATAGAAGAGAGGTCGGTCTCCCTGTAACCGACTTGATAGTGAGCTTGCTCTGCTCAAAGCTGTGAACGTGTAAGTGAATGCGTTTGCCGCCAACCAGATATCGCCGTCCTACGAGTCCATAACCGTTGTGATTCTCTGGACTACCATGACTCGACGTCACGACTTACCCCTAACCACACACTACTAAAAGTCTAAGAACTCGCGCTGTCCCTCGATTCACTATCCGCTTCGGCGCCACCGAGGTCTCAGAGATTGTTACCAAGGTAGGCCGTAACTAGACTGCTCGCCCACCAATACCTCTCCTCGTAGTGCATCGAGTTAACTCCATCGAACCGTATGATTGGATCGATTCGTCATAGTGTCGCGTCATACAGAAAATGTCTAATAGTGTCTTCTAATCGTTTTAACCCCTCTCTGCCTCGAGACTAATGTGGTGCATCAAAGCTTAGGTCCTTATGCCGATTTACGTCTTAAACTATAGCCATCGATGTGACACAAGTTGTTCCGTCAGCCGCGAGGACTTTCTGAAGGTCTAGATCAATTCTTTACTGCCGGTGTTACTAGTCTATCTCACTCGTGAAGTTCTCTGCGACATGCCGAATGACCGCTATGTGAGTAGGCAGCCCCTTGATTAACTCAATACCCATCCTCTTTACTGAACTGGTTCCACCGACTGACATACACTAGTTGTGCATAAGTGCTAGCGGGCATGCCCTGAGTGTCGTGTCTTCTTCCCCTAGTTTGATGTACGAGGATCAGGGTCTGACAAACACGGGCTTTGCCCTTATGGAAGCTACGCAGATCTTCAAACTAGAGTATAGACATTTGCAATTTATCCCCCTAGGAAATCGGGTTTCCTCGGACACGCACAGTTATGGTGTATCAACGTTGCTCACGCTCAGGATTACATGTTATGCCCTAACCCCGTAAACCATATCGGTCTCCTACCGCAGTGCCATAGCGAAAATCTACTCTCTCAGTCTCACAGCCCGAAATTCATAACGAGGAACGTGCTCACCTGTGTTTTTGCTGAATCTGTGCGCAGCATCCGCGAGCGCGTGTGTCTGTTAACATGTCCTATAAGGAGTCGGTCCCACCGAGTTTGGAAAATTGGATTGGATGTAACGAGTGTTATATGATATTTGATGATGAGGTCTGATCAGGTTTCTATACATACCTCAATCCAACCCAAATACCTTATCGTATCATTCGTTGAGATGGTGCGCGAGCCATCAGATGACGATTATAAACCTACACCTTCGGCATTACACATTGTCTGACCATAGGAGTTAGGATCTTACACATCTTACACTTGTTGTATATGATCGATGGCGTGCCAACAAGAGATATATTTCCTCACATTTGCCAACACATTATTCTGACGATATTTATTGCGCTAAACCGATTGCCATTAGCCTATGTCCCGAAGATGTAGAGCATTTCACGACATCACACTATATCATTCTTACACAGACTGATGAGATGCAATCAATGTGAGAGAGAGGTTGATGCATGGTCCCGGGGTAGACTATGCATTGAGCACTAAGATGCACCGGACCATATCTTACTCATCTGCGACTCAACACCACGATTGTAGCTATCACTTTAGAAGGCAAAACAGTGATATTGCGCATAATCATGTCCACTAATTTGATTGCGATGTGAGATTATCATGTATGTACGTTTCCTCTCATATGCTTGGCTACGGTCACTTTGAGAGCCATCCAACAAGATGTGGTAGAGCGTATGCACAACCAAGGAAGTCTGTTTAAGGGGCAAGGAATATCTGCCTCTAACATTCTTAGTGAGAAAATTCTACGCCTCCTGCGTAAGATGAGATCTCTAAGACACTTCGTGGTTCCCCTACACTGTTGCACCGTTGCGTAGAGGGTTCGGCTCTTTCAAAGCACCACGTGATGATCGGGTCTGTGATAGATTCTGAACATTGGTATGGCAGTAGAACTACGAACTGCTTCTTCGGGGCCCTCGTGATGTGTAGAGCCAGATGAGCTTCCCCTCCGCTCGCATGTGCAACTCGTCTACTTGCCGTCGGCCCTACGCATTGTTACTCATACCGCTGAGGTTGAAGTCGTTCCATCAACGGAATGTACATTAGAAGGCCACTCGAAACCACGATATCAGCGGAGCGAAACAGAAGCAAGAAAATCACTCAGTGTCTGCCAATTGCGCTTTCTGAAAAGTCATCGATTCCCTAACGCTATCATCGATATACTACATCTATCTTAGCTCATTCACGATAGTGATTGGCTAGTTATCTCAACTTGCTCGATGGATTCATCGACACGATACTCATGTTGACATTCGCGATGATGTTCTTTGAATTCTTCGAGCTTTAGTGTGTTTGTAATGAACTTGTATCAGGATGTCATATCTCCTACGTTGAACAGATTCTATATGAAATAAATAATAATTAGTGAACATGAAAAAACTTACAATATATCTTTATGAAGGCCTTAGCTCTAAAGAATTGTCCTAATCACCCCCCTCTAGACCTACCTTATCGTTCACCCTATAGTCTCCTTGTCAAGCGGTATGCCCTCAAAGTCGAACCCCCCGTAACTCCCGGCCGCTTGTCCCACGGTCAATCGTTGACGTCCGCCTCCGAACTTCTCTAGAGCGCGTTCCTAGACGACAACCAAGCTGAACACACGCAATATCGAGCTCCGACCTGCCAACCTATACGAGCCGGAGGTACCTAACACTGGAGGATCAGCCTTCAATAGTCGTGCGCGCACAAGATAGCAGTTAATAGTGAGATGCCTGCATCCAGCCAACACCCGATGACCAAGAAGCATGAACCCCGACCCCGTCGCACTGTGAGGACAGACGCGTCTTGTTCCTGAGTTGACACGCGCGCTTAGCTCATCGGCAGGCCGCTTACGCGTCACATGAGCGTATACCGACTCCCTCGTATTCACAGTGGTTGCTCCGCCGGCACCATTTGACGGGCTTTAGCAGGCTTAGACACCCCGGAGTTTCTGGCCCCAACATAGCGGTGGTCGAACTAGGCACACTACGGAGGCCCTATGCGCAGACTGTTGCGAAGGCTGAAAATTGGTTTTCCAACTCATTCCCGGCTGATTAGGTTCGAGCATCGAGATATGAAGTATTCGAACATAGTATCTTACAGCTCTCATTGAATCGGTGAGTGTAGATTAAAATCTAGTGAATACCACTGTTCCTGAGTGCCATAGTGCGAGCCCCCGACACTCAGCTCTATAGGCTAGTGGCCCGAATTAGGGCTCTACGTTTTACATATAACATGTGAAGGACTCGTGTTTAGAAGTACTCTCCGCGAGTGCAATGATGCGGTCCTTTGTAGCACAGTCAGAAGTCGCTGTCTAGCGCTGGCCAGGTTTTTCAGACGCCGCTACTCGAGCAGCAGTGCGCTTGTGATAGAACTTTCAATTGAATCCCGATAGAGTGTCACATGGCTGATGCAGTGAACCGAGCGCACTTCCTGAATAACGTTACTATTTTTCTCTACTGTCGTAATATACATGATTGCGTTAGTTAGGGTAGAAGTTGCGAGATACAAAATAGGTAATAATCTTCGATGAATACTTCATAGTAATAATAACAATTCCTACGTTTAAGAAACGGGGCAACGTGCCGGAAAAGGAATGAACTTCAAAAAAGTATTAGTCATAGTGAGAATATGAGTCATGTGAAAACTCCAGCAAGACTCTCTGCGCTCTGGTAACCAATCTGCTCAGGTGGCAAGAAGACTCTCAGAAAGCAAACTGTACCCATTACGCTCGCTAGATTGAGTGTATTTAATACTTGCATGTGTCGAAATGAATGGTCGACATGGTTGAAATGCCTTTAACGGCAGTGGTATAATACTTGAACTCCCATATGGGTTATTTAGGACACCAACTGTCATTTAGACCTTGACAAATTACTACATAGGAGAGCTCGCATTCAGGGACATTACTAAGCGCTGCATATTCATGTCCATATCATGCATACATGTATGCGTGTCGCATATGACGAACGTGATGATGTGTTTCTCTTGTTGCCAGCGATGTCCCGGTCTGCAGTAGCGACGTTTCGAACGTGCAGTCTAGTTCGATGACGCATCGAGGCAGAGATGGATAACCTAAGGTCGTAATGTTGATCGGCACGCTCTGGCTCTCAGACTGCCAGGGCGACCCATGCGTACAAAATATCTCCCCTTGCTTCATACCCATGATTAGTTGACTATATTCCCCCTCACTTACGTCTGTCACTTACTCGTGCCTAGTCTTATGCATGTGAGCAGGACAACCAACTGGAATCATGCTGACTTTATTCAATGGCGACTTGCTCTCAGTTTAGCTCGCGACAGGGCTATATAACTAACGTTGTTCTGTACTATTTGATACATCTGTACATTTGCCAACATGTGTAAATAGATTGGATACATGCCCCACTACGTTAGTCGTCAAGAGTTAGTGTGGACCGCTTTTACTCTGTTGAATGAACATTCCTATCTGCGAGCTTCTAATGTTACACATTGTTTATGTTACTATTGCTGCTGCTATTGCATAGGTTGTTCGAGATATCCATGAGATTCATCGTAGGGAGAAGTGGTGAATTTGAAATGAGTTGTCCACTGAGCAATTATCTCCTATATGTATTTGAGGCACCTTTGAGGTTCCGCCTTGACGTCACACGTATAGTTGTCAGTAACGCAAGGTAGTGTGTGAGAAGGCTCCAGTGTAAGGAGAGCTCACGTTGCATGGTGAAGTTGGACTTTGTCATTGGAAAGCCTTTGTACTTACTGAGAACATCAGTTCTTCGATCGTGCGAGCCATGCCTCAATGGGTAAAAGGACCAAACTCCGGTCTCCAGGAACATGACGCAGCAACCAACTTATTTGGAAATCATGACATACGGGATGCTGTGCCGGAGCTCCTGTGATCACAATGGGTGTGAGAGCCTCGCAGTAGCGATCTCTAGCAGCTAATCCTATCCTTCATTTGGCGCTTCTTACATTTGAGCACTCTCGTGCGAGTCTAGTCTATGATCAGCGCTATTTCTAATTATGAACACAACGTGTCTGTAGACTTTGAAAAGTGTTCACAGAGTGGCAAGCGTAAGTTCTCTAGGAGTGTTGAAGGTGTATTGATAGAATCAACGTTGACATGGGCGAGGCACACTTGCCAATAGACGTTGACCTCTTCGCTCGGTCTGGGTCCTATGATATGCGGAGAGAGTACTTATGAAAGTCACTGAATTACATGGCCCGTCAGCTGTAAAGCAGTGTGGAATAGGTTCACAACGCACGCCGTGCCTGGAACACCTCAGCGTAATGGTGTGTGTTCCGAACGTCTGGTATATACCGAGCCACGCTCTCCATTCAGTATGGTGTGCGTAGTTCCCGATGACTCCTTGTCTTTACACCGACCTCAATTCTCACCCGGGCTGTCATTTTGCCGTAGTCGTGTGGAAAGCTCAGGAGATTGCCCGGCATATCTCCATCGTCGTTAGAAATGGAGGAACCTGATGAGCTCAGTCGAGAACCTCCCGTTGAGAACGGAACTAGCGGGCTTGTATTGTAGTATTAGTGTTGGGAATAAACGCCATGCTGCCACTTTCGTTGTCGTATAACCAGGCTTTGAGATGCGCTGAGTAATGCGACTGTCATGTTGAAGAACTATCTACCTGAGCCAAGGCATCACAAGCTGTCCAAATCGAAAAAATGCATCTGTCAGTAGGATACCCGAAAAAGACGCTTGTTGAGTGTGAAGATATAGTACACCTCTGCAGTGCGTATCCTCATATCGTATATGCTCTGATCCGAGATATGCCGTTTGGTAGCCTTACAGCATCATGAGATCTCTGTTCATTAGTGAGGCACCATATGAGATTAAGTTCATCATGCACAAAAGAGTGAAGTAAAGTGCGATTACTCTAAAACTTTCAAGATAAGCATGAGTGGTGCTGGTGGAGATTGAGCGCTTAGCACGACTTGAGAGTGGAAAGCTGAGTGTGAACGCTCTGGAATCCTGCGAAGTGAGTGGAAGTGGTATTGATCGATCGAGAAACTATCGGGACTCGGGAAAATGTTTCCTAAGGGCCTGCTGTGCCCACCGCCAAAAGAGTTTCTGATAGTAATAGCATTATGTATCGGATGTATATGCTCACTGAGACTATAACGCAATCAGCATGTGTCTGTGCTCAGTATCTGAAACCCTCTACGCTCACGCGCCCCCGATATCTCACCAGACATGCATTATCGTATCCGGCTACGTCTCTGAGTGATTAAGTCATCTGGGGTGACTAACTCGTCACGTCAGCGTCTTCTGGAATATTATTATGTTTGTTTGCGAGCGAGAGCGGAGTTTCGTTCTTGCAAATAGCTTAGGATTCATCGCGTAGTAGCGTACTTCGACGTTTAGCTTGATACCTCAGCTACGATCTTGTGCCCTCGGCAGGATCTGGTAGATAGTCGTGCTTCTTAGCCTTTTTCATTTGTAGATGTCTGTACTCAGACATGTTAAGCTTCCGCATGTGCTTTGATTTGTATGCTATGATTTGGGTCATGAGACCCATGTTTGTAATATCTCGCTCCTCGGAGCCTAATGAATAAATACTTGAGTCGTAGAGTTATGTTGTGATGCCATGTTGTATTTACACATATCGAGCATATTGTGTGTATGATTGAAATGCTTGGTATGTGTGGGATCCGACAATCTAGTTGTTTATCCTTGGCAGCCTCTCTTATGGGGAAATGTAGTCTAGTGCTTCCATGAGCCATAGTAGTCCGCTACAGCCCGGTTCACCGGAGTCCTGCTAGCCCAGCACTACTGCTCAGGACACTTGACTGGCCGGCATGTGTATCTACCGTTCCTGTGTCTGTCCCTTATAAGGGGAAATGTCACGCGGTTGATCGATTTCACATGTTGCTAAGGTGGCGTTGTACTCTATACGAAGTGGAGACTTTACTTCATCCCACGTGTATATGCGCACGGAAGTCTGTCACTCAATGCCCTAATTGAGTCCTGAACCTTAGCCGCGATCCTCTGGTTCCCGGATAAGTTCTGCGTGTTGATATGGCAAAGGCGACGTGGCAACCAACCAGTCATTCTACTCTACGGCCCGGTTCTTAACGCAAAGACATGGTGTACTGAATATCCGACATGCAGCCGGGATTTTTGATCTGTCGATTCCTGTCTAAGATAGCTTGCTCCACCAATAGCGAGGTTGTGCAAGCTGCGCTCGACCGAGCTCTTGAGGTTCACCGTGACCTTGGGAGCTAGGTGTCGGCCCGGGTTTCTTGCGCATAGCATTCTCTGAGAGTGCTGTAAGACACAGTTCGCGAACTTATCATTGATAGCGTGCTGATCAAAGGAGCGTCGTTCGGGTTTTTACATAGACTCGGAGAGTCTCTCGTCGGGCCAGAGGGAGTTTGACCACAGACCAACGTGTGGTAGTGGGAGCAATCCGTCGCTGTAGTTTACATCATGCCGCATATAGATATGAATTGGATGGGATCATCGGTTCCGAGTGGAAATGAATAATACTCAGACATCTGATATCTGGTGGAGAATCAGAAGCATAAAAGGCCTTATTTGAACAAGTGTTTTGTTCAATGAAGCCTGCTTCGAGAACTTTGCTTAGCGAGTAATCTAGAGAGCCTTTAAGTTATGTATACATGATAGGATTGATTTAGATCGAGACGCCGCTCGTTGAAGGGTGACTAATCATCAAGCTAAGACTATTCTGTACTTCCCTTGTATCAAGATGTGATACGCACAGTTTACTCACCCTTTCTGATGTCACAATTCATCAAGCATAAGCGTTCTCTTCTTCGCGGTGCCGTGTATAGCAAAACTAGGCTTGCTGCTCCTTCTAGATCTCATAGAGCACGGCTCATATGCTACTCTCCGTTAGACTTTGTTAGATTGTTGGATTTCAAGTCCCAGTTTCAGTTTCTATTACTTCTGGAGCAGTAGATTGCATATAGAGATTGAAGCTGAGTCTGAGCATCCTTCCCATATTGGCTCCTGATTTACTGGGTCCCAATTGACGCGACTATTTTTCAGCGTAATATCAATGTATGCTATGCTTGTCTCAAATATTCTGATGCTAAATTACCAGACCTTAATAGTGCTTAAGATCCCGTTGCTTACAATGCTCTCAGTGTAGTACGTAAGAGTACATAAATAGACTATGACGTCAGGCCTCAGCTAAGAGTCATATCACCTGCATGACTCATCTCCGAGAGAATTATCTCGTAATACTCTGGAGAAAGCACAGACTTATAAATGCATGTCTTCCGTTCCTCGGTGTTGTTAAGTGTAACTCCCGTTGCCTTGACGTGTAGTTGTCGGAAGAGACTGTTCGAGTATATATAGTGGATTACACTAGGCGGATGTCTTCTGCATGTCGGACACGGGATACATCGTGGGTGATCTACGCACAGTTAGTGTGAGAGATAATCGCACTCACGTGAGTAGTAGTTTTGATTCTGATGGCATTATTCTCGAAGCATCCCGTTGTGCCTCCGAGCTTAGTGTAGGGCATTGCTCCTCCTGGTCTTGTTGGTTAGCAAACTCCGCAAGAGCTATACAACACTAAGCGTCCTCACCTGGCTGTGTTAAACAGTGTTTCTGTCTAGTCCCTTAGATGCTCGGAGTCTTACATAGCTCTGTGACAGATCTCCGTCAAGGTCCGTGGATACAATGCGAGTTCTCTCGGAAATACATAGAAACCAACTACGCAGCAGCAAGATAATCTACATCTGAACCGAGAACAGATTCAATTTACCTTAAACCTAAGGAGTGTCTTTCCATTCTCCCATGCGCTTCGTTACTCCTCGTATGATCCTGCCTTTTCTTGTGATCTCATAGTACGTTTCTATTGGCCACTTAGCTCAAGGCCCTTAAGTGCCGTTATCACAGGAAAGGAACTCTATGAGTCATTTTTATGCATCGCCAACACATCGCTTCATTCTCACGTTCTCGCGAAAACTCTGTTATAAAATGGAACATCTAATATTTGTAACATTTGGTAACGATACTGACTCTGGTCACTCTCTTAAGCGGTTAGGTCTTTCTCACCGTGTCGGTGACTCTAAACTCTCACCTGACGAGTTCGAAGAGTCACATGATTCAAGAACGCAGACTCAGTATTGATTGTGCATGTGTATGTGCGGATTCGAATGCCTCTATTGACTACTACTTGATGATTCTATGATACTTCAAGTGCCACATGTGTGTATAGCACCTATGTGTCGCAGTATCCGTCGAAAGGCACAAAAATAACTAACGGTTATTTATTGTATTTCCGTAGTTACTTGTCCATACACATAGTGGATCTTAGTGTGGTACAGCCAATAGTGGGTTATAAATAGTTCGTCTGATCCGGATCATCGTAAATGCCAACCAGCCATATGTATGGTGTTCTATGCTTTAGCCCTTAACACCACATCGGTCCCTAGTTAGGCCTCTACCGACTTTAGCGATCTCAGTCTATGGATCAAAATAAAAAGATCTATGTCTAGTATAATTCCGATCGTCACCATCTCTATAGACATTAAGTATATTTGAGATACACGCAGTGGATGACATCTAATTCGCTCCCATTTAGGTAGAAATTTGAATTTGTCCTCGGCCACTTCCGGATCATAATCTGCTAAACATGCGCTAGACGTGCAGCATACGCACAGTGGAGTTCCATGTGATGGTTGCGATGATGACAATACGCTTTACTCGACTATGGCTCTGATAAGTACACATTTCTCATTTGCTTAGACCATGGTGAGATGATTTTGGACTAGACTTCCCAGTGTTATCCCGTTCTTGAGCAGTGTGTTTGTTATGCTGAGAATCACGTCATCGCTAAATGGTATCGTTGCTATCTTAGTCCTTATTGTGGTGCCACCCCCTCGATCAATGAGTTAGGATATGTCAATTGCTCTCACAACTGTCATCCTACTTGATCCATTAAATCCTAACTCTGTGTAGCCTCCTTGAGAAAGTGCCACTTAAGGACGTGTTATCTCGAGGTGTCTGTTGGGTTTGCGTCCCGAGAGTCGAGACTCGGTTTGTAACTCCATGATTAACAGTAGTCGAGTGGTTTGTGATTTTCTAGGAATGAATTCTCTCTTCGTGCCCCAGCTACAGTGATTACTATAGTTCGTACATCCATCTCATAATCCAGGCCTCCGGTAATGTGACCGTGTGTCGAGTGTCAAGTTGGTTTTCTTATAAATCCCCTTCTCTTCTCCAAGAATCTGTGTGGATATCCCTGAGCTAGTTGGTTGAGCTAGACAATAACTTGGAGAGCTGGAAGACAAAGCTTTGCTTAACTTAGTTCGTCTCTAAGGGATATCTTCTATGTGTGTGTGTGTGTTGAAGAAAGATGATATCTCCATTGATTGGCCCTCGTGATCAGTTGTTGGATCCATTGCCTTGTCGAAACTTTGACTTGAGTATGGGCTATTGTCAAGTCAAATCAGAACCAACGATGTTCGTAATGTTGTCTTACCCCTGGTTGATTCCCTCGAGCATACACCATTACTCTTTTGGTCTGACCAATGACTATCACCGATGTTCACATGATGGTGGAAGTCCAGTGATATGGAAATTCTCGATGAGTTTGCTGTTGAGCTCACAGCTCTTGTCTCCATGATATCATGTGTGAGCATTCCTGCGAGATGATTCATCCAGACATTTTGAACAGGTTCTATCAGATCCGCCGTATTGCTGTTAGTTACTCGGGATCAGTATTCTTGTTCAGCAAGGCATCATGCGCCGTTCTCGCCGATTCACCGCGCATGATCTTATGCTTGGATGAATAGGCAGTACATACAAACTATAGAACGTCCTCTCTCTCATGGTGACTGTCTCTAGTGGTGTTGCATGGATGTTATCTAGCTCGCGTGGATTCGAGAAAGATTGTTTTTGCTTTTCTTCGAAAGTTTTTCGAGTCCCGGATAATTTCCCGGACTTGTCAATCGATACGCCAAGTTAGAGTCGTCCCACGTAATATGGTTGCCGGAGAGGATATGCTCTATGATTTGTAATATAGGATAGGTTGGCTCCCCCTGCTCTATTCTCTGGACTATATGCTGCGCTGCAAACGATCTCAGAGGCGCGAGTTGATACATCTTAGGTTGTTCTAAGGAAAGACCTGGACCTCTATAAGCGGTCAAGATGGGCTTCTATCGGTGGAGTGACCATCTCGGGTTTGGAGTCCGTCGCGCATCATGTATTCTCCCCCACGTACTCTCGCTCCCTATTGCTTCGCTACATCTCCTGGTTGAGTTTGTTCCGAGACCAGACCGTGTGAGACTGTGCATTGCGCGACGCCTCCATCGGAAGGTCCTCCCCTCGCCTACGTGCCTTGTGCATAAATTCTCTCTAGAGAAAGCTTCTCACCTGAACATTGGGAAGCGCAACTTGGCGCCATGTCTTAGGAGTGATGAGACGGACGACACAGCTCACTCATGGAGGTGGCCAACATCAAATCACCCTAGTGACCTGAGCTCTCCCGCCTCCCATCCTCGAGTCGTAGAGTGAGCTAATCTAGGTAGAGGATGTCCCAGGAACGCGCCACAAAATAGATGTCACCTCCTCTCGTATCTCTAATCAAAGAGCGAGCAGTGCGCAGTTCGAGGCACAATACTGACGCGAGCTCCGCCTATGCCTCAGCCATGGAAGTCACTTCCTCTCTCTACTCCCATACGCCGTGATCACAGTTCATCCGCACTCGCAATCGCTCGCATGGCGTTGAAGCTACACAAAATTCGCAATAGCTCGAGATGCTCGCGATGTCTCGAACTTCAACAATCCTAGCGCGGCGGAATCGAATAACTGACATGAAATTCTGCTCGATGATGGCGAGCTCCTCTACCTATCGCGCACCTTAGCTGCATCGGAATTTTCCATATCCAGCCTAGAAGACAGATCCGGCCACTGTTCTGTGATACCTCCAAGATGTACTGGGCTTTAACGACCATAAGATGATGTAATGGTGTGATGGCATACGAACGGAATCATCCTGGGTAAGACAATAGAAGCAGTGCGTTGTTGTGATTCTGATACTGAGCAGAGCTAGCCCTCGGTCATATCTCAAGTGCGATGTATTTCGCCTAACGCATATAGCGAGTCATAACTGACTCACACAGTCAAAGGCCCTTCTCATCATTAGTGGACGTCCTTTCTCTCCCTCCCATCGCACAACACACAGCATACATAGAGGAGTGATAGTATTCGCATCTCTACTCGCAGCGAATTCCCTCCATACAGTTTAATGCAAAGTGAACTCTCTTGTTTCGCAGCTCATTCCTCTCAGTTATGTCTAGCTCATCGCAAATAGTGCGAGGCGTAGAAAATTTAAGATTCTGGCTACGTTTCCCCAACAAATATCAATCCGGTACGCAGAATTCTGAGGCAGTAAAATTGAGGTGGCTTTTGAGAGAGAGGCAATGAGCATACCAATTAGATACCCGCAATAATTTGACCCACGTCAGTGTGACCACTAAGTGAAGCTCTCGAAGAAATTTTCATAGAAAAATCACTCGAGACACCATGCGAGTGATCTGTTCTGACAAGCCTAAGCCTTCAGCGAGTATCATAGCATCAATTATCCTTGCCTCTATCTTAGCTGGGGGCTAGATGGTTATACGAATGTAGAAGAGCTGTAAGAGATTGACATAAATAACTCAGTAATCGAATAACCTAGAGGAGAGATGCCACGCTCAAAAATAAGGGACTAGATAGCCTACGCGAAACTCGCACACATCTGTCAGGGTAGAGTTGATGTGAATGACAAAAACCCGAACTCTCGCTCAAAGTAAATGTTGAGAATCATGTAGATCATTAACTACCAAGCAGATGGAGTTGCTAGGAGTATTGAGTTACACTACATCAGGACCCACTATAGCGCACGCCAACTTCCGCGTTACAAAAGCTAAACCGAGGATCGGAGGATGAAACAATGATATATGGCAAGTGATCCAGAATTACTCAAGTCACTTGCAGTCAAAAATTCCACATGAGCGAAAATGGTATAGCGCAAAATTGTCCCCATAATCTGAGGAGTTCATTTCTTTGACATATCTGGAAGCTGCTAGGTAATAGTCCGATGGTGGGGAGGCCTGTGGCAGCCAACAAAGGGTTATTTGGGTTCCCTACTATTGACATCTGCTGATTACCGAGCACTAGCAATCTATCAGTCGTTGGACATGGTTTTCCGACAAGGCGGAGCGACAATCTGATAATGTGCGGGCACAAGGGGACTGTTCGCCAGAAAGGAAAAAAGTCGGTGTTGCTATAGGCATGGAGTGTTTCTCTGTGGTCGTCAAGTTCGGAACTGAAGGTCATATTGTGTGCCAATATAGACATTGACCACCGCGCATGCAGAATGTGCTGTGCTCGTGTCTCAACCTGAGAACGACACACCCTCTTCAGAATGCGGCACAATACGCCTGACTACCTCAATTAGATAGACGAAGGTACTGTCGCAGTGCGACGCATATCCGTGGACCAAAGGGCTTCGTATCTCAGGAAGGTAACATCTGATTTTTGAGTTGTGTGAACGTGTCTAGTATGTAGTGTGTGAGCAAAGATCCAATATTTCATGTGCGTGATAAATACTTTATGTACTTTCTTCAGATCATTCTTGCGCGAGATTCAGAAGGATACCTCGCTTTGGAGGTGACTCCGAGGACCTCGCCTTAGGGAAATGGTTTAACACAAGACTTTGTACTGCTGGGCAGATGATTTCCACAGCATCTACGAGGTCTATGAGTCGAAATCTTTGCGATTGAAGCGTGCATGGATAAAGCAGTCTGGCCTGTTGTGCATATATCGTATAGGGTTTCTTAAAGCATAGCATTGCGTTGAATCCGCAGTGGGGTCGGATGAAGCGTTTGGAATAGTAACTTTCGAAAATCCTACACCACATGGTCACATCATGTCTGGATGACATACGAGAGACACACGAGTTGAGAGAGGACTAATCGCAAGTGTTAAGCTATATAGTCCAGTATCCTACTCTACAAGTCAACCGTAGCCAACAGACTGTGTGATAACACGAGCGGCTGAGTGAGCTACGATCGTGTGAATCGCGGGTTAGTCTAAAAACGTCTAATCAGAGATCGAATGCCTACTACTACATGGCATACGGGATGCTTTCGAGAATAATGGCCAGAATCACACACTGGGGATACAAAACATGGCTAGATCACTAGGTGACTCCCTGAAACACACCTAGGGTCATAATAATAAACTCCAACATACACGTCAAGGCAACGGAGTACCTCAACACACCGATTAGTGTGCTTAATCTGGCCCAAAATACAACGGAACATGGAGGAAAGATTTGCAAGTGCATCAGACTATTAGAAACCTGGGATGACTCGGACAGCATAACGGTTGTAAATGCTCAAAAATATTTGAGACATCCTGCAAAATAGTGGCATGACCACTCAACATCACAATATCAAGGTTCTGAGGCCAGCTATGAACATACAGAAGTAATAGAAACTGAACTGAGACTTGAATTCAACAATCCTAAGAGTCTACGGATTAGTAACACGTGATCCTGATAGAAAGATGAGAAGCCTAGTTCTTAACCTCCGTAGAAGAGAGAGGGTGACTCAGATCAGAAGGGCATAAGGTAAAGGAGTAAAAAGAGCCTTACGTTCCCTTCCACAATCAATTCCCTTATAACTAAAGCATTTGAACCAACCGTCAGGACCCTGATTCCAAGTCACATCGATCTAGCCGGTAACACCTCATATCACTTTGCGGCCTCACGCACGGTATTCCCACGGGTGTCGCCTTACCATGGCCCGGGACCATTTGCGTCTTTTGGCTCACGTATATGATAGTGTCGCTAGCATCCATATGACAGAGAACTCGGGCCGACATGGCTAGTCGTGAACCCAAAGCGGCACTAATCTATGGGGACAAGCATACATGAATCACATCGAGCATGTCGGTCAGCAGCGTGTAAATCCGGGCTGCAGCACTAGGCTAATAGGACTCTGGGAACCCGGGCTGTAGCAGGCTAGGCAGGACTCCGGATGTTACCGCGTGACATTTCCTTGAAGGGACAGACACAGGAACGAAGTGAAACACATGCCGGCCAGTCAAGTATCCTGAGCAGTAGTGCTGGGCTAGCAGGACTCCGATGAACCGGGCTGTAGCGGACTACTATGGCTCAAGAAAGCACTAGACTACATTTCCCCATAAGAGAGGCTGCCAAGGATAAACAACTAGATTTTTCGGATCCCACACATACCAAGCATTTCAATCATACACACAGTATGCTCGATATGTGTAAATACAACATGGCATCACAACATAACTCTATGACTCAAAGTACTTATTCATTAGGCTCCGAGGAGCGAGATATTACAAACATGGGTCTCATGACCCAACAATCACAACATACAAATCAAGCACATGCGGAAGCTTAACATGTCTGAGTACAGACATCTACAAATGGAAAAGGCTGAGAAGCCTGACTATCTACCAGATCCTGCCAAGGGCACAAGATCGTAGCTGAAGTATCAAGCTAACGTCGAAGTCCACGCGGAACTACTAGCGAGACTGAAGTCTCTCTCTGCAAAACATAAATTAAGCAAACGTGAGTACAAAGGTACTCAGCAAGACTTACATCAAAACTAGCTACATATGCATCGGTATCAACAAGGGGGGGGGGGTGGTGGAGTTTAACTGCAGCAAGCCAGCTTTGACTCAGTGGCTAACCTGAACTACGACTGCAAGCAACTCTTTTGAGGTGGCGCACACGAGTCCACATATTCACCATCCAATACACCACTATGGAACTGCTCCCGTCTCCCTATGAGAAGGCCATCCATAGCACTCACACTTATCTTGCGAGTTTTAGAGTATCCACTTTCACTTGTCTATGAACTATGCAAGGGGTCCAAGTTTCCATATCCGAGGAATCCGGCTATTCGAATAGATAATGATAACCCTGCAGGGGTGTACTTCTTCACACACGCTCCCACCACTTACCACCATATACACGTCATGTATCTCGGCAACCTTCAAGCGGAAGCCTGGCGAGGGTGTCAGCCACGGCCTACCTAAACACTTAAGTCTTTAGTCCAGGTTTATCGCCTATCCAGGTTCCATCCGCAGGGAGTCCGGCCGAGGTTTCCACATACGGCCCCGAACGATGTGAACAGGGTTCCCGAGACACCAAACGGGCGCCTGGTACACTGTGCCACGGTGTATCTACCGCAACATAGCCCACCCCTAGGGTCAGCGCTACGCACGGCCGCCAACACATAACCTACAAACACCAGAAACTAGTTGCAACTCCTGGACAGAGTACTAGGGTGATTAAGAAGCCGAGAGGGTCAATTAAGGATCCCAATGAGTGGTAGTAGCTGTTCATGGATCACAGACACAGAACTCAGTTCCTAAGAACGGTTCAATGAGACAACCCACCATGTACTCCTACATGGCCTCTCACCACTACCTTTACCAAATCGTGTTCACACACTTAGCTCACACACAGTAGGACATGTTCATCACCATTCCAATTCATTCCCGATGAATCAGACCCGACACAACTCTATGCAATAGCAGGCATGACAAACAAGCATGAATGAGTAGGCACATCAGGGCTCAAACAACTCCTACTCATGCTAGTGGGTTTCATCTATTTACTGTGGCAATGACAGGTCATGCAGAGGAAAGGGGTTCAACTACCGCAGGATGTAACAGTTGAATCGTTGTTGTCCTAATGCAGTAAAAGAGAGCAGGAGCGAGAGAGTGGGATTGTATCGGAATGAACAAGGGGTTTTGCTTGCCTGGCACTTCTGAAGATATTATAGCTCTTCATCAGTGTCATCGAACTCATCGTCGGGATACGCCTACCGAGAGGGGACAAGCACCGGCAATAGAGAAGAACACAATCAATGCAAATGCGACAATATGATGCATGATCATGGCAATATGTATGTTGTCTGATGAACTAAGCTGCAACTAAAACCAGAAGTGGTTTGAACCAGGATTCAAATTCAAACTCAAGTAAGCCATTTCAACTGGCCATTATATGAACTTGTCTTACAGCAACTGGAAGTGGATCTCAACACATCGCATGAAACAATGCCAGATTCAGATTCTTTGGATTTTTCTGATCATTTTTCATATATAAATTATTTATTTGGAGTTACGGTTGATTTATATGATTTTAGAAGTTTATAACTATTTTCTGGAATTTCCTGAATAAGAATAATCCAGAAAAGAGTTATTCGTCAGCATGACATCACTGTGACATAGCTGGTCAACACGCCAGGTCTAGGTCAAACCTGACCAGGTGAGACCCACTGGTCAGTGATCTCAGTCCACTAACTGAGTTAGTTATGCAGGTCAACTAACGTCCGGTCAACCGGCTGTAAGCCAGTGGGACCCACTGGTCAGTAGTTAGTTAACTAAATTTAGTAGCGTTAAACTAATACTAATCCTAGTTTAGTTAGTGGCCTGGGGCCCACACGTCAGTGGACCCAGGGGGTCAAACTGGGCCCACCCGGTCAATGGTCAGCGGGGGTCAAACCCACCGGCGACTCGACGCCGGCGAGGCCCGAGACGGTGGCGCGGCTCGGAAAACGCCCACAGGGCACGGGCGAGGCTGTTCTTGGGCTCGTTGGAGAGCTCTTGCAGGCGCGCGTCTAGTGGTGGTGGAGGCCGGGCCTATGGTGGCCGGAGCCAACGACGGCGAGCAAGTCCGCGGCGGCCGGAGTTCGGTCAGAGGGCGTTCGACGATCTGCGCTGAAGGATCGAGAGATGTGTCTAGAGGGGGGGTGATTAGACACTAAGTGCTAAAGTTGCAGTTTTTAATTCTTATGTTAAGTGGAGTTTAGCACAATTTCAACAAACACAATACATATCAAGCAAGCATGCAATGAGTATATGAGCAGCGGAAGTAAAGCATGCAACTTGCAAGAATGTAAGAGGGAAGGGTTTGGAGTATTCAAACGCAATTGGAGACACGGATGTTTTTCGTGGTTCGATAGGTGGTGCTATCCTACATCCACGTTGATGGAGACTTCAACCCACGGAGGGTAACGGTTGCGCGAGTCCACGGAGGGCTCCACCCACGAAGGGTCCACGAAGAAGCAACCTTGTCTATTCCATCACGGCCGTCGCCCACGAAGGACTTGCCTCACTAGCGGTAGATCTTCACGAAGTAGGCGATCTCCTTGCCCTTACAAACTCCTTGGTTCAACTCCACAATCTTGTAGGAGGCTCCCAAGTGACACCTAGCCAATCTAGGAGACACCACTCTCCAAGAAGTAACAAATGGTGTGTTGATGATGAACTCCTTGCTCTTGTGCTTCAAATGATAGTCTCCCCAACACTCAACTCTCTCTCACAGGATTTGGATTTGGTGGAAAGAAGATTTGAGTGGAAAGCAACTTGGGGAAGGCTAGAGATCAAGATTCAATATGGTGAATGGAATATCTTGCGTACAACAAGTGTAGGTGGTCTCTCTCTCAGAAAAATGTAGGTATGGGAACGAATAGTCCGAATTGCTCTTCTGTCGAGGACTGGCGGCTCATCTCCACGAGACCGCGCACAAGATTGAACCAAGAGATAGCAGGTGGACGGAACCCAGGCAAACAAGGCTGGGGCAATAGCCCTCCCACAACAAAATTTAAGCGTACACAGACTTTTTCCAAATCGGTGAGCCCCAAGATAGTTAAACATCCCGGGTCGCAGCCGACTTCACCAAACCTAACCCAGATGACAACGGGTATCGCGAAATGCCATGTTGCGGGTCCGGCACCTAGACGACCTGCGGAACTCCGAGGAGGCACGCACCTCCACGAAGGACCGATATGGCTAGGGTTGCGACATCACATACATCCTCGCTCCATCCGGACCGAGACAACAACTTGTGGACCGATTCTGCGTAATAGGCAACAGGAGAGTTGTCAGCGCCAAAAAGCTCGGGTAGAGACCGACATACAACCGAACGTCGAGACACAAAACATGAAACCAAAAACAGGACCCAACGAAAACAGCACGACTTCTGGCGTATACGGCTAAGCCAGAGGCGCCCGGAGCGAGCAGATACGACAAGATGCTCGTCCGGCCAGCCATAAGGTAGATGAATCCTCGGTCCCACCGCGCGCAGATGGCGGGTGCCCCGCGCAAAGCACAGCGAAACGACGCGCGGTCGCGTCGGAGCTGTCTACAGGGCGGTAGCACGAGAAACCCCGCAATATCTGTACTGACAGCAGGACAGATGTTGACACAATTACACAGAGAGATATACCGAAGAATCACCGCACCACCTCCCGCCCAACCCTCAAACTCGGTGAGAACCGATTTTGGTAATGGACATACACAGAACATACAGAGAGATCCCATCTCGGTGAGACCGAGATCCCTATCGGTGAAACCGATTTGCTAGGGTTTGTGGCAGTGGCTATGACATCTGAAACTCGGTGGTGCCGGATAGATAGAATCGATGGGGCCGAGTTTGACTTTTGGTTTAGGTCATATGTGGATGTGGGAAGGTAGTTGAGGGTTTTGGAGCATATCACTAAGCACTTTGAGCAAGCAAGCCATTAAGCAACACCTCATCCCCTCTTGATAGTATTGGCTTTTCCTATAGACTCAATGTGATCTTGGATCACTAAAATAGAAAATGTAGAGTCTTGATCTTGAAGCTTGAGCCAATCCTTTGTCCTTAGCATCTTGAAGGGGTTCCACATCCTCTAGTCCATGCCACTCCATTGTTGAACTTATCTGAAACATACTACAAGGTAGATAAGTGTTAGTCCAACAAGAGATAGGTCACAGTCTTGTGAACGAGGTGTAAATACTACCCAGTATGAGGATCTGCTTGCCCTCTAGTGAGTCCAATCTTGTGGTTGCTCTTCATAATTCTTTCTTCCTTCTTGATGTTCTCCCGTTAATCTTCGATGACAATATCCCACATCGCCATCAGAGCCGTGTGTAGCATAAACGAGTATCATCTAGAGGAGATAAGGAGCAAGTACTCTTTGTGTGGAATAAATCTGATCAACTTTGTAACGGAATCAGCAGTCTAGTAGATCCAGATTTCGTCACTCCTATCATGTGTACTGTCACATCATCATGGTGACATTCCCTAGTCTGTGAAGTTACTTATGGTTTGCTCTGTCGAACTGCTCTGGTCAGTATAGGAACGTATATTCTGTGATTAAGTTAGTAAACACGGTGTCTTGACACATGTGGTTCTTACCCATACATATCGATGCCAATCTCTCAAGACTCCTACATATCGGCATCAGATGATCAAAATGAGCATGTGTCACTGTCGATAGAGAAATTGTGACGCTATAAGTTCTTGCTGCATGTTTACCATAACTGTGATGTGCCTCTCTATGCAGAAACAGGGATAGGTAGTACTCTCATGCAGCAAAAATAAGAACCTTCTCATTCACATGACTGTTGAGCATTATACTCACCTATGAGGCTATTGTGGAAGTACGGCGATCACCATGCACACAGCGTGCTTTGGAAGTTGGCACGTAACCAAAGACAGAAACAGTGTCTGAAAGGCATCTGAGGCCGGGGAGAAAAAAGACATGACACCCGTGCACACAACGGTTCAAACCAACAAGAGGACACACTATGCCCAGAGCAGGAAGAAAACCACAGAGAACCAAGACTGGGATGACATGTAGAGTGAGTACTAAGTACCACATTGGATATAGACATGTCCCCAAAGGTAAAGATATGCAATAAAATCAGAGATTTCCTTCCCTTAGATGTCTTGCTCCCCCTGAATCTGCATGGGATATTGGGAGAAGATAGGAAACAGAAAATCAGAGCAACAAAAAGGAAACAACAGAGCTTGAGCTAAAGCAAGCAACCAAACATGTCTTTCCCCTCTTAAAGACATGTGACATCTCTCCTCTTGAACACCAAGAATCTGGGGTCTTTGATGATACTACTTTCTCCCCCTGAGTATTCTCTCTTTCTCCCCCTATAGGAAGGATTAAGCTTTGATGTGATCTCTCTCCCCCTTTGGCATCAATTTCCAAGAAGGGCTCTTCTAGACATGTGATACAAATGGGTTGGTCCTCGAGTCACAGAGCAAAGCAGCATGTCTAATATGATGCTGGTAGAGGACAAGAATCATTGAGTGGAGCTGGAGCAAACAGAAATCAGGAATAAGTGGCAAGTTGGTTTTCCTGTGGTGGAATCGGTGACTCCGAGTTGTGTGCTTCGGTTGCACCGAAAGATTTCGGTTGGGCCGAAGAGAACAAACCGGTGTGACCGAGTTCATTAGAGTGAAACCACTTGTCACCTCAGCTCACTAGACAAGTAAGATCTCACAAGGATATGCAAGGAATTTACTGAAAGATTTGCAATGAATTGGATGCAGAAAATGCAGAACAAAAAGGAAACAAAAGAAACTAAAAGTTCTAGATGAAGCACGGAGACAAAAGCACAGAGAGACACACGAGAACTTCATCTAGAGATGGTCGGCGACAAAGTCACCTATATTAGAGTATATTGACTTAGGAGTCAAGTGAGAGCACTTGATCATAGGTCATACTCATCGTTTAAGCTCAATATGGGGTTACCATTTTTCGTTTAAGCCTTTTGATGTATTCACATCTTGTCGAGTTGCTTTGACTCATGACTTGGAGTAAAGCTTCTCTAAGATGGAATAACATACCTTGGGTGGTGGTGTTGATCTTGCTCATGTAGTTAAACTTGTGCGGGTTGCTCAAGGTTGATGTAGTTCATCAAGGGTTGGGAGCACCACTTGGAGTTTGAGTTCATCTACCTACATGGGTTAGCTTTGCAAGGAAGAGAACTTGTGTATCCAAAATGACAATCATGAGACTCAACATAGAATTTTCCAAAGGATATGTTTGAATGGTTTCGTGCTTCCTTGTCTTCAACCACCATTGTGTAGAGACTTGGTGATGTAGAGATTGCTCAAGATGTGAGTGAGTTGCAATCTCATAGATTTAGATTCAACCAAGTACCTACACGGGTTAGATAACATGCAAGGTGCAAATATATCCAAGACATATGAATAGCATCATAAGAGAAATATCGAGGATTAGTCATAGGCTCATGCCCCGCATGTATCAAATGGAGTTCCTACTCCAAGTTTGAAGCATCAATGATGTTCAATTCACCTCTCAACCTGTAAAACACTTTCTCATCAAGTGGTTTAGTGAATATATCCGCCAATTGCTTATCGGTGCGAACATGCTTAAGGTTAATGTCCCCTTTTGCAACATGATCTCAAATGAAATGATGACGGACTTCAATATGCTTAGTTCGAGAATGTTGCACGGCATTGTGAGCAATCTTAATAGCACTTTCATTGTCACATAGCAATGGAACATGTTTCACATATATCCCATGATCTTTAAGAGTTTGGGTCATCCAAAGTAATTGAGCACAACATGAACCAGCGGCAATGTATTCCGCTTCGGCGGTGGATAAGGATACCAAGTTTTGTTTCTTGGAAGACCAAGACACAAGAGATCTACCAAGGAATTGACAAGTACCCGAAGTGGATTTTCTATCAACATTGTCTCCGGCATAGTCCGAATCCGAGTAGCCAACAAGATCAAAAGAGGACCACTTAGGATACCAAATGCCAAAATTTGGTGTATGGATTAGGTATCTCACTATCCTTTTCACAGCCTTAAGATGACACTCTTTAGGAGTAGCTTGATATCGTGCACACATGCACACACTTAGCATAATATCGGGACGAGAGGCACATAGATATAACAATGAACCAATCATAGAGCGATAAACCTTTTGATCAACCGGTTCACCATCTTTGGTCAAATCAAGATGTCCACTAGTAGGCATGGGTGTAGTCATACCTTTGCATTCTTGCATATTGAACTTCTTGAATAAGTCCTTAGTGTACTTCGTTTGAGAGAAAAAGGTACCTTCCTTAGTTTGCTTGATTTGCAAACCGAGAAAGAATTTGAGTTCACTCATCATAGACATCTCAAACTTCTCCGACATTAGCTTTCCAAACTTCTCACTAAAATGAGGGTTAGTTGAACCAAATATGATATCATCAACATAAATTTGGCACACAAATAGTTCTCCATTAACCCTTTTAGTAAAAAGAGGTAGAATCAATTTTACCAATTTCAAAGCCTTTTTCAATAAGGAACTTGGTCAGCATTTATACCATGCCTAGGAGCTTGTTTTAAGACCATAAAGGCTTTGTGAAGTTTGTAAACATGATTAGGTTTCTTAGGATTGACGAAGCCGGGAGGTTTCTTAACATTAAACTTCCTCCTCAATTTTCCATTTAAAGCACTTTTAATGTCCATTTTGGTACAAGGTGATATCATGGTGATTAGCATAAACAAGTAAGATGCGAATGACTCAAGTCTAGCAACGGGAGCATATGTCTCACCATAGTCCATACCTTCAACTTGTGTGTAGCCTTGGGCGACGACGTGCTTGTTGCGAACCACTTGTCCAATCTTTCATCTTGGCTTGGTTGCGAAACACCCATTTGGTACCATGATGTTGTGGTTGTTGTCGGCTTCTCGACCAATGTCCACACTTGATTTCTCTCAAAGTTGTGTAGCTCTTCAAGCATAGCGATTTATCCAGTCCGGAATCCCCATGCTTCTTCAACCTTCATAGTTCAATGCTAGAGATGATGAGTAATGTTCACAAAAAGTTAGCTAAACGAGT
>NC_053028.1:285697692-285708227 GCF_003073215.2 Triticum urartu
AAGGGAGGTGTGGCCAAGGAAGGGGTTGGGTACGTTCCCGACTCCAAGAACAAGAAGAAGAATGACAAGACCAAACGACCTCCTCCCCTCATGCAATCCTTTGTGAGGGAGGGAGAGAGTGCCCCCGAGGAGAAGAAGAAGAACAATGTCAAGAAGGGCAATGTCACCCCTCCCAACAAAGCCGGCGATTTTAATCCTTCTTATGTGTTATGCCGTGCTAGTGATGGGCATGTTTATGCCAAATTTGTTGGTTCTCTTCATGAGTACATTGAATGGTCTATTTGGGTTCCTAAGACCCTTGTTACTAACATCAAAGGACCCATTACAAAATGGGTACCTAAAACCAAGCATTGATCTCTTGTAGGTGTTTGCTTCCGGTGGTGGATCATGGTTGCTCGATAGCGGAGCTACAAATCATATGACTGGAAGCAAGGACTTGGTGGTGGACGTGCACAAAGTTCCATCTATGCCCACCAATGTCGAGTGGGGTGACGCCTCATCCTCTAAGGTATTGGGACTTGGCAAGGTGGTCATCTCTCATGATCTCACGATCGAGAAGGTCATGCTTGTTGAGTCCCTTGCATACAATTTACTTTCCGTTCGTCAACTTGCAATCATGGGCTTTGCCACTTTCTTTGATATCGATACCGTGGCCCTCTTGTGGAGCAAGACTCTTAAAGTAGCTTTTGTTGGGCATGTCGAGAACGGTCTATATGTGATTAACTTTTCAGAGCGACCCACTAAGACCGCGACATGCCTAATGGCTAAAGTTGATGTGGGATGGCTTTGGCATCGCCGTTTAGCCCATGTCAATATGAGATCTTTGCAAAGTCTCCTCAAGGGGGACCATGTCCGTGGACTAACGAATGTTAGTTTTGTTAAAGATCATGCTTGCAGTGCCTGTATCGAAGGAAAGCTACATGAGAAGGCTCATCCTCCCACAACTATCATTTATTCAAAGAGGCCCTTGGAGCTCCTTCACATGGATCTTTTTGGGGCCCCATCCTACGATAGTCTTGGAGGTAGGAAGTATTGCTTGGTGATTGTGGATGACTACTCAAGGTACACGTGGGTGTATTTCTTAAAGAGGAAGAGCGAGACCTAACAAACTGTCATCGAATTTGGAAATGAAGCACAATGTCAACACAATGCAAAGATCTTGACAATAAGAAGTGACAACGGCACCGAGTTCAAGAACTACACCTTGGATGAATTTCTTAGTGATGAGGGAATCAAGCATCAATATTCCGCACCATACACCCCTCAACAAAACAGTGTTGCGGAGAGGAAGAACCGGACGTTGATGGATGCGGCAAGGACCATGATGGCGGAGTTCAAGTCTCCGTACAACTTTTGGGCCGAAGCCATCAACACCGCGTGCCATGCATCCAATCGACTCTACCTCCGCAAGGGCTTGAACAAGACTCCATATGAGATACTCACCGGTAACAAGCCCAACCTCAAGTACTTCCGGGTATTCGGGTGTAAGTGTTTCATTCTCAAGAAAGGGGTTCGGTTGTCTAAATTTGAGGCTAGAGCTTATGAGGGCATATTTGTTGGTTATGCTACAAACTCTCATGCTTACCGTGTCCTCAATAAATCCACGGGACTTATTGAGGAGACGTGTAACATGGAGTTTGATGAGAATAACGGCTCCCAAGTGGAGCAAAGTGGCACTTGTGATGTAGGTGATGAAATTCCTCCTCAAGCCATAAGAAGAATGGGGGTTGGTTTCATCCTACCCATTGAGGAACCCCTTATGGCCGAAGGAGAAGGACAATGCTCCACTCAAGTGGAGCCATCACCAACCCAAGGCCCACACGCTTCCGAAGAACAAAGTGAAGGCCCTCAACCTCATGAACAAGACCAAGGGCAAGATCATACTCAAGACGGTGTTGACACACCAAGTGATGCCCAAGGTCAAGTTCTCTCCCCCGAGCAAGTTCAAGATCAAGAACAAGTTCATGACGGTGCTCAAGATGATCAAGTAACCGCTCCTCAACTCACCACCGAGGAGGAATTAGAGCGTCGTGCCGCCAAGGTTGCTTCCAAGCTCTCCACCAAGGATCATCTCATGACGAATGTGCTTGGAAGCTTAAGAAAGGGGGTAAGCACTCGTAGACAATTAGCAAATTATTGTGAGCATCACGCGTTTGTCTCTTGTGTGGAACCCCACAAGGTCTATGAGGCGCTAGAAGATCCGGATTGGCTCAATGCCATGCACGAAGAATTCAACAACTTCGAGCGCAACAAAGTGTGGAGATTGGTGCCAAGGCCAACGGGGAACCACAATGTCATTGGAACCAAGTGGATATTCAAGAACAAGCAAGATGCCCATGGGATTATCATTCGCAACAAGGCTCGTTTGGTAGCACAAGGCTACTCCCAAGTCGAGTGTATCGACTACGGTGAAACCTTTGCTCTCATTGCTCGTCTTGAATCCATTCGCATGTTGATTGCATATGCTTCTCATCATAACTTTAAGTTACAACAAATGGATGTGAAGAGTGCTTTTCCTAATGGTCCCATTAATGAATTGGTTTACGTCAAGCAACCCCCCGGGTTCGAGGATCCCTACTTTCCCGATCATGTGTATCAACTCGGTAAGGCACTCTATGGCCTTAAACAAGCCCCACGTGCGTGGTATGACCACCTTACCGAGTTGTTACAAGACCGTGGTTTTGAAGTTGGGCTAATTGACCCCACTCTTTTTACTAAGAAGGTCAAAGGGGAGTTGTTTGTGTGCCAATTATATGTTGATGATATTATCTTTGGTTCTCCTAACAAATCTTTCAATGAGGAATTTGCCGCTCTCATGACCTCAAAGTTCGATATGTCCTCCATGGGAGAGTTGAAGTTCTTTCTAGGGTTCGAAGTGAAGCAAAGAAGAGAAGGAACCTTCATCAATCAATCCAAATACACTCAAGACATGCTCAAGAGATTCAAACTAAGTGACGTCAAGCCGGCCTCCACTCCAATGCCCACCAAGTGCCAACTTGACTTAGATCCCAATGGTAAAGTGGTGGGATCAAGGTTATATCGCTCCATGATTGGATCCTTGCTTTACCTTTGTGCATCTTAGAACCGGACATCATGTTGAGTGTGGGAATTTGTGCACGGTTTCAAGCCGCACCTAAGGAAAGTCACTATGTGGCGGTCAAACGAATCTTTCGATATTTGGCTCATACCCCAAACTTTGGCTTATGGTACCCAAGAGGATCAAACTTCAAGCTTGTAGGGTACTCGGATTCCGATTGGGCGGGAGACAAAGTGGATAGGAAGTCCACTTCTGGAGGGTGCCAATTCCTTGGTTGCTCTTTGGTAAGTTGGTCTTCCAAAAAGCAAAGTTGTGTGTCTCTCTCGTCCACTGAGGCGGAGTATGTTGCCGCCGGTAGTTGTTGTGCACAACTCCTATGGATGAGGCAAACTTTAAAGGATTACAGTGTCACTTGTGACAAAGTGCCTCTTTGGTGTGACAATGAAAGTGCCATCAAGATCTCCCTCAACCCGGTGCAACACTTCAAGACGAAGCATATTGAGATTCGGTATCATTTCATCCTGGATCACATTAGGCGAGGAGAGATCAAGCTCAACTATGTCAACACTCATGACAACCTTGCAGATATTTTCACGAAGCCCTTGGATGAAGCAAGATTTCGCGAGTTAAGGCATGAGCTAAATATCATTGATTTGAGCAATGTGGCTTGAACCCTTGCACACCCCACCACGCTCATTTTGTTGTCTAGTTTAGGTGTAGGCATGGACATAGGGGGAGTGTTGTTCTCTCAATGAACTCTCCCTCCCCCCATTATGCATAAATTGATCAAGTCTTTCACTTTAGCCATTGTTGATGGTACTTGTGCTTCAAAGACGAGTTTTGGTCATGGGCCCAAGGTTAAAATCTTTGCGACGCCATACCTTTTGACTCAAACATAGGTGGCCTCGTTTAAAAAGGTGTGTCTGGGTCGTTTGCTGGTGTGCTCTTTCTCTTACCGTTTTTGTCTTTCCGTCGAGCAAAAGCCTTGTTTGTTTAGTTGCCGTGGCGTGCTGGGCGGTACTACCGCTGTTGGTGCGCGGTACTACCGCCCCCAGCACGGTACTACCGCCGAGGGACGGGACCAGGGGGTTAAGTCGGGGCAGGGGGAGGTTTCTTCTCCCCATACCCATTCACTTCGCCCCCTCTTTTCTCTTCCTCTCTCCAGCCTCCACTCGCCGCGGGAGGGCTCCAGCGGATCTCCGTCTCCGGGGCGTCCCTGTCCATTTCCTTTGGTGGAGTCGATCCCCACCTCGTTCTCTTGCCATGGATGCCGGTATTGCCCCCGTTCCTTCTTTCGTTTTGTCTCGTTTTCAGATCTTGTTTCTTAGGGGCAATGGTGGTTGCTTCTCTAGATTTTTGGCTAAATCTAGGCTTGAGTTGGTTGGAGAAGGCAACTAGACTATCTCGATTAGAGTATTATTTTTGAATTTGGTAGGCCGGTAGTGCCGGATCTGACCACGGTAGTAGGAAACCGCTGTTTCACCGCCTCGTGCTGTAGGAAACTGCTGTTCTCCACCTCGAGCAGTACTACCGCTCTCTTTGGAGCGGTACTACCGCTTGACCTAGAGCGGTACTACCGCTCCCTTTGGGGCGGTACTACCGCGGGCATGTCACGGTACTACCGCTGCATGCCAAATTCCATCATTTTCCTGCCTTACCTTGATCATTTTTGTTGAGTTCGTTGGCTTATGCTCATTCTTTCTGGTTGTTTTGCGTGTTCTTGTGTTTGGCTCCAGGTGATGACCATTCCGAGCAGCAAGGTCGCCGTATCAACCCTGGGCGTGCTACATCAAAACGCTACCGCACCTCAGAGCCAGCCGGTGGTTCCTCGAGCACCCAACCGCCTCCAGCAAGTGCATCTGCAAGTGTTCCCCCACCTCCTCAGCAATCGAAGCGATCCGCCAACAAGCCAAAGGGGAAGACTGTGACTGAGATGACCAACAAGGAGTTTTGGGAGAAGCGTCGCCGCAACCCTTATGCGGTGGACCAAGAACCCACTTTGGTCAACTGCCCATTCTGGAACCGTTTTCAGTTTGCCATCTACTTTGATGTGATCAAGGCCAAGAAGAATCTTTTTGTTGATGTTCTCTCCATTGACACTGATGCTATGGAGAAGGACCCAGAGTACTTTGGCGAAGCCCTTCAGATGTGCACTCAGCTGAACATTCTCAGGATCATGCAATTCAACAAGGATTTCAATGCAGATTTAGTGGTTCAATTCTATGCCATCGTCCATCTTGGGACGGATGTCGAGAGGACTCTGACATGGATGACCAATGGCAAGCTGCTTTCGGTCAAGTGGAAGGCTTTCATGGAGTTACTTGATGTGGTGGATCACGGACTTGAGACTCCTATCGGTTTCCGCCCTCACCGCAACGCTACGTCCACCCACAAGCAAGCCCTTTGGCCCTACTGCACTGTGAAAGTTCACCCAGTAACTGAGAACAAGACCTATGAGCTGTCTCCGTATCTGGACATTCTTCATCGCATCTTCCGTGAGACTCTCTTCCCTCGGATCGGGAATCTGGATATGGTCCACTCTTACCTCGTGGACATGCTCCTTTTCTGTCAGCATGAGAAGGAAGCAAGCACTGGAGAGAGCCTGGATATTTCTCATGTCATGTGGTCTGAACTTCTCTCTGCCATGTCTAAGCGCAAGTGCCCTATATATGGTACATTCATCATGAGGCTCATTGAGAGGGCCTGGGCACAGACTTATCCCAGAGTGTTGCTAGAAACTGGAGACTTGGTTTCTCATGAGATCAAGTGTCTGAGGAAGAAGGACAATTGGACATCGCCTCACACAGGGGGTCCATCTGCTACTGCTGCCACAGGGGGTCCGTCTGCTGCTGCTGCTGCCATGGGGACCAAGGGTGGGGCTGCTACTGATGATCATGAGGAGGACTTTGGCCCCTCTAGTACAGAACCGTCGTGGGCACAGAAGCTTAAGCGCAAGATGAAGAAGCTTTTCTGCATGGAGTCTCATGGTCAGTACATGACTCATGTGGCGGAGAAGCATGCCAGGACGCGCCACAAGGAGCTCATGCGTCAGATGGGAGCAACAGTTGCCAGTGGGTCTGAGGGTCAGATCACTGAAGAGGAGGACTGGATTCATCAGAATTGCCATTGGACCGACTCCGATGCCGAGCAGTTTTCGACCCACGATGAAGATGCAGAGATGTGATGTTCGAGATCTCTTCTTCCCATCACCTGGAGTCGTAGCGTCACTCTTTGCCCTTTTTGGTGTCTCGCTGCCAAAGGGGGAGAGAGTGTAGGGATTTGTGTTATTGCCGTGCTTTGAGTCGTTGAGTCGTCTTGTGGTTTCTTGTGTGTTCTCTCGGTGTCTTTATTTGGTTTGGTTTGGTGTGAGACCTAAGTTCTAGACATATGGTGTGAGACATATGCTCCCTATCGCTACCTTATTACTTATGTCTTTTCAGAGTACTGTAGTTTATTATGAGATGCATGCTTGTCCTGTTTATTCTCTTCTCTCATATATCTTGTGCTTAGTATTGTTGGACTACTACAAAATATAGGGGGAGTGTTGATCCGAATGGGTGTGTCGTGCCATATCTTGGTGCACACATTCTGGGAGAGCCCGTCTATATTTTGTAGTTCTTAGTTTTCTTTGTTTTATTTCTTTTCCTTGCGCAAATTCCTAGTTGTTAACAATCCACCAAAAAGGGGGAGATTGTTACGGCATATCTCTCTCAAGGTAGTTTTGTGATTGATGACAACATGTTTGCGGACTAATCTTGTGCTTTGAATAATTCACAGATTCTCCCCTGGCACGAGACGCTTTCTTCCCCTCGGAGTGTATTTCAAGACGGTGTAGCTCTTTCGTTTCTTTCTCGGTGGACTAGTTGCGTAGAGGGCACCGTACTATCAAGAGGGGGTCCGCTGGGGTATTGCATGGGTGGAATGATCACGTACACATCAGCTTCTCACCCTCCGAGCATCTCCTTTCCATTGAAGAGATCTTTCCTCTCTTCCTTGTCCTGTCTGGGTCCAAGCGGTAGTACCGCTGAGGAGCCAAGCGACAGTACCGCTCCATAGCGGTAGTACCGCCCGTGGCTCCACAGCAGTAGTACGCTGGGGGCCTGGCACCTCCGCCTTGTCCTTAGCATCTTTGAGAGATTCTCTCTCTCGCGCGCCCCAGCGGTAGTACCGCACTGCCTGCGGTAGTACGGCCGAAGGGTCACAAGCGGCAGTACCGCTCCACAGCGGTAGTACCACCCGTGACCCCACTGCCGTAGTACCGCTGGGCAGTCTGGCTCCTACCGCCTCGATTCGAGAGATCTTTTTCTCGTGTCAGGTTTTGCGGCACTAGTTACGATTGTAGAGGCGGTAGTACCGTTCCAGAAGCGGTAGTACCGCCCCTACCACCGCGGTAGTACCGCATTGGGTCCGTTCCCTACTAGTCTCCTCAGCGCGGCAGTACCGCTGGCTGGCGCGGCAGTACCGTTGTCCTGGCGGTAGTATCGTCCCCTCTCAGCGGTAGTACCGCCCTGTGCGGGGCTGGTTGGTGATCCCGTTGCCCCCACTATAAAAGGGAGTCCCCTTCTTCCTTCTCACCTACCTCTTCCTCCCCCAAGCTCCATTTATTGCTCAAGCTCCATTAAATACTCCAAGCTCCATTTTCGCCCGATCTATCTCTCTAGCCAATCAAACTTGTTGTTTGGCTCGGGAGTGGTTGAGAAGGCCCCGATCTACACTTCCACAAAGGGATTTTCGATTCCCCCACTCATCCCTAGCGGATCTTGTTACTCTTGGGTGTTTGAGCACCCTAGACGGTTGAGGTCACCTCGGAGCCATATTCCATTGTGGTGAAGCTTCGTGGTCTTGTTGGGAGCCTCCGATTAAGTTGTGGAGATTGCCGCAACCTTGTTTGTAAAGGTTCGGTCGCCGCCTTCAAGGGCACCAATAGTGGAATCACAGCATCTCGCATTGTGTGAGGGCGTGAGGAGAATACGGTGGCCCTAGTGGCTTCTTGGGGAGCATTGTGCCTCCACACCGCTCCAACGGAGACGTACTTCCCCTCAAAAGGAAGGAACTTTGGTAACACATCCTCGTCTTCATCGGATCCACTCTTGGTTATCTCTTACCTTTACTTGTGCAAGCTCTTTAGTGTTTCTTCCCTTGCTTGCTTGTATGCTTGTTGTCATTGCATCATATAGGTTGCTCACCTAGTTGCACATCTAGACAACCTACTTTGATGCAAAGTTTAATTTGGTAAAGAAAAGCTAAAAATTGGTAGTTGCCTATTCACCCCCCCCTCTAGTCAACCATATCGATCCTTTCAATTGGTATCAGAGCTTCGTCTCTTTATTAAGGACTTTACCGTCCAAAGAGTATGGTTGATACCGTAGACGGTGTGGCGGAACACTCCAGTGTGAATCCGATCTTGTCTACGGGAGATGGGGGAACTTCGGTCTCTCGTGAGGAGTTCAATGTGGCCTTGGAGACATTCAAAACCTCCATGACGACCGAAGTTGAAAGCATGTTTACTAAATTTCTTGAGGGGCTTAAACTATCCACCGCACCGTTGAAAGTGGGTGATCCCGCCAACAAGGTGACGGATGCTATCCCCGACAAGGTGGAAGCTAGTAGTGAAAAGGCTCCTTCTTCTAGTGGCAAGAATGGCACCGACATCTTTGCCCATGTGGAACCACCACTTGTTTATGGTGGATCGGTTCCTTCCACTCATTTGAATCATGCCGGTCCTCCCCCTAAGATTGTGAAAAATGAGGATTTTGATTCTTGGGTTTACCGCTTTAAACGTCATTTAAATCATGTGAACACTAACCTTTGGAGAATCATTGAAGAAGGTTTCTATCCACATGATCCAAGCAACTTCACTCCTCGAGAAGTCGCGGACAATCAATTCAATGAGAATGCTCTCTTCATCATTCAAGATGCAATTCCACCCGAAGACCTACCTCATCTTCGTCCCTTCGCCTTGGCTAAAGATGCATGGCGTTGTGTCGTGTCTCTCTACCGGGGAAGCGCAAGCATTCAACGCTCCAACTATGAAGTGGTACAAGATGAGGCCGATGAGTTTGCAATGAAGGAAGATGAAGAACCTCGTGAGCTTTATCGGAGAGTAACCAAACTCGCGGTCTCACTACGAGATCACGGGAGCAAGGACACGGATGACAATTGGATCAAGTGCAAATTCCTCAAGGCAATGATGCCCTACCACAAGGCCATGTCCTCCGTCATTCGTCAAAGACCGGACTTCCACACTTTGACCTCAAGCGAAGTATTGGATGAGTTTGTGGCCATGAACATTTTGGACAAGACCGCCGACAATGCGGTGCTCCATTCTCAATGGGCAAAGAAGTCTAACCTTGCATTGAAGGCCAAGCTCACCGTGGAAGAAGAAGAAGAGGAAGAAGAAGAGGAGAGCAACCCCGAAGATACGAAGTATGCGTATCATGAACACATGGCACTTGCTTCAAGGCAATTTTGGAGCAAGAAAAACTCGAGGCCCAACTTTAGCAAAAACAACTCGAGTGGCACAAGGGGCAAGCAACGTGTAATGACGTGCTACAATTGCGGCAACGTGAGTCATTTCGTTGCGGAATGCCCGTATGAGAAGAGGGAAGATAATGGTGGCAAACTCATCCGAAAGGACAAGGCCAAGTCGTTCCCCAACAAGAACAACTTCACCAAGAAGACTCCTCCCAAGGCTTTGGTTGTGCAAGAAGAGTACAATGAGGATGATGACGATGATGAAGATGATGAGTCGGTTGCCATGGCCTCCGTTGCCATTGCAACAACGTCACGGGTGTCTCTCTTCGACTCACCCAACGAGAGCATCACCGCCAAGTGCCTCATGGCTAAAGCCACCAACAAGGTAACCTCCAACATCAAAACTACCATCATTAATCATCCTTCCCAAACGGATAGCATTAATGAACCTGAGGGAGCTAATGTGGAGGCTAACGAGTTTGAGGCCTTTATGGGAAAAATCAAGGGAAAATCCAAGAAGCACTTTGTTGCTCTCTTGGAACAACTTGGTGAGGCCAATGACATGATCGAGGCCCACGAAGACACCATCTCTAGATGGAAGGGCATAGTCGTGACTATGCCGATGAGATTTCGGATCTTTCCAATGCTCTTGAGGAAGAGCTTGGTCTTCGTTTGGCTCTTGAGGAGTCACACAACATTGATCATGCTAAGTTAAAGAAAGATTATGATCATGCCCTCATTGTTTCGCGTGTGCTAAATTCCGAGAAGGACAAACTCGGGGTTGATCTTGCTAGACTCAAAGAGGAGTTTGATATACTTGACAAGGCCCACAAGGCCTTGAAGGGTATTCACGCTAGTCTCAAGGAGTCTCATGATCAACTCCAAGTGAAGCTAACTAAGGAGAAAGCAAATTTTCCTCATATGGTTTTAATTGATAATGCAAATGCTACTAACCCGTGTTGTGAGCATATACATCTTGTTGAGGAAAATGCTAAGTTGAAGGAGCAACTTGAGAGAGGTCTTG
>NC_053028.1:285709227-285722761 GCF_003073215.2 Triticum urartu
AAAAATAGAACGCAAAAGCTAAAGCTTTACATAATCAGCATAAGGATTTGCTAATGGATTACTAGTAGTACCTATACTCAAGAAAAAATTACTAGGGTTACCTTTTGGTACCGTTCGGTTTCACCGTGTGGCAGGCGGTACTCGTTCATGATCCAGCTGCTGCGGAGGCCCTTGGGTGCCTTGCCGACGTAGAAGACGAGCGTCTTCTTGAGGCCGATGGAGCGGTTTCCCTCCACGACTTTCACCATCCTGTCCGCCCCCGTGGCCTTCCAGTACCCCGACGGCGTCACCCTGTTCGGCCGGTCGCCGTTCCGGTACTTGCGGTCCCGAGGCACGTAGAAGAACCACTCCTTGTCCCCGATCGACGCCAGTGCTGCCATGATTTATGCCCGCAATACAATCGACCCGTGCACCCATGGAGATGGGGAGAGGCGGGAAAGGAAAAGGTGAGAATGAAGGTGGAGGTCACATGAAATCAACGAGACGAGTTAATTAAAGGGATCTCGAGTCACATGCATGAAATCATGTACGCGGTGGGAAGCTAGCCATGATTATAATTAGGTGGATTCGTCGTTGGGCAGTACCGGGGAGATCCCATGGGTCGTAGCGGTAGAGGTCGACGGAGGCGATGAGGTCGATGTTGAAGCGCTTGCCGTCCACCTTGCGACGGAGGTAGAACTCGATCAGCTCCTCCTCCGTCGGGTGGAAACGGAACCCGGGCATCACCGTCTCCACGTGCTCGCCGCCGTGCTGCAGCTGCCCGCCGTCCACCTCCCCGTCGTGCTGCTGGTGGTGGTGGTCTGGCACAGATCCCCCCATGGTGGTCGTCGGCCTTGATCGAGTCATCTCGCCTCCCTCCCTATCGAATACCCTGCCTCCGCCGGCGCCCTTTATAGCAGAAGCAAGCTAGGTAGAGGGAGAAGAGGAGGACTGGAGAAGCACTAGTCCTAGCTTGTACAAGGCGCTAGCTACACCACTAGCCCTAGCTACACATACACGGCGCCACACACAGTGACACAGCCAAACAGGACTGGACTGCACAGCGTTGTGGAGAATGAGACTCTGATTGGTGCAAGTGGTACTCATCTAGCTGGTGGTGGTCTTGGAGAGAGAGAGAGAGAGAGAGAGAGAGAGAGAGAGAGAGAGAGAGAGAGAGAGAGAGAGAGAGAGAGAGAGAGAGAGAGAGAGAGAGAGAGAGAGAGAGAGAGAGAGAGAGAGAGAGAGAGAGAGAGAGAGAGAGAGAGAGAGAGAGAGAGAGAGAGAGAGAGAGAGAGAGAGAGAGAGAGAGAGAGAGAGAGAGAGAGAGAGAGAGAGTAGTTGAATAAAACTTTTTTGCTTCCAAAAAAGTGTAGTTAAAACTTAGACAGCAGCAGGCTAGAAGAGGACCTGTTGATGTGTACTTGCCGAATTAATGGCTGTTACTTTTAGATAAGTTAGGGATTGGAGAGATAAGAGATACCGATCACCGCTTAATAGTTACTAATTCTTAGTACATGTATCTCTGTACGTCTTGCACTGCAAGCGCCCCAGGTAAAAAGGAGGCTACATTGTACGCACTAGCTCTGCTACAGTTGTCGTACTAGAAGTAACATTAGCTGAGGAGAGTTAGAACACTTGTAAGAAGGGAGGCGACGATGGAGGGGTTGAAGGGGACCTCGCCTCCATGGAAAGCGAGATTAGCGGTCGCACATAAATTGGAGCAGCGACGTGTACTTGTATACTAGCCCTAGCTTGGATCATCGGATATGGAGAGATAAAATCGTTATTTTTCACTGCGTGTATATAGTCAGCCAGCTAAGTCGATATACGTACGGGAATGCTAAAAGTCCGACGTTCGGTTTGTAACGGAATCCTATATGTATACCCACGTTCGTGGAGAGGGACGAAAAGTACGGTACATTTCCTCATGCGCCCTCTTAATGCAACAAAACAATCTTTCTCGCTCTCCTTTATATAGGAGTATAAAACAAATCACTATAACCATACGACAAGTTCAAGTGCTGGGAACAACCTCTAGTAACTAAATTTCCAGAGCTTCACTCCTATGCTAGAAATGAATTTGAGACTTTGGAACAAGCTATCAGCTGCCAGGATTTGTCAGTACTTTTCCACACACCCATGTCACAACAGGGCTTACCAGCAGTACAATCTACTCCTTCAGCATCTGCAACATAGACATGCATCCAGCAACCCAGATGAATGGATCATTCTTGGATCTAGCAAAGGATACTCATCCATCAAAATGTACCACCACATGAGAGGACCTAGCATGGTACACCCTATTTTCCAACAGATCTGGAAAACATCTTGCAGGCTGAGGCATAAGATCTTCATCTGGCTACTCCTCCATGACATGATTAACACAAGAAACCTCCTCAACAGAAAGACCATGCATCTAGATAACTATAATTGTGCTCTCTGCTCTGACAATACTGAGAAAACCCTGCCCCACCTCTTCTGGAACTGCCCATTTGCACTCCAATGTTGGGAGACCATCATTCCTTCTAAACTCAGAGGCATCTCCACTTTTGATGATTTTCAGCTGGCCATAGCACAACTACCACAAGACATTGCATTAGACATTGTTTCTATGGGTTGTTGGAGTATTTGGTCCATTAGGAATGATAAGATCTTTAGAGCAGCAGCACCACACATACAGGGATGGAAGTTTTATCTCCAAGAAGGCCTATGGGCAGCCCAGATCAAAGCAAAGCACTCCAAAGATGATAAGATTAGGTCCTGGATCACACAGAACATTTAAATAGTTTTCATGTTTCATAAGACTGGCGTATGGTGATCCCCTTTTGTAAGAACTTTTTGTTGTACATTTTTTTAATATAATATACCGGAGAACTATTGTTCTACGGTTTTCTGGTAAAAAAATTCAAGTGCTGGAAAGAAATATAAGTCGGCTAAGACAAAAAAACAAACATGTCCAAAAGGAAAAGAAAGGTGATACAAGGCTCGATGGACCTGCCAGAGTACTAGCTAAGCGACGAAGCCAGGCGTCGTTCTACCACACACAGAGTATCAATCCTGCCGCCTAGTGGCTCCTTGTCCCGCTGCCTAGGAAGCATGTGTCAGTGTTGCAAGAACGTTGGAAATTTAAACACAGAGTCAGTGGCACGTCGCAAAAAAACTCTCTCAGCCACCATCTTGTTACACGTCATCTAGAGAGAAAAGCCAATGCCACGAACACTAACCTGAAGAGGCATCTCCTCCTACCAGTACGGTTGGCCTACACTTCTAGAAATTGTCTGATGTCCGGAGCCTGCCATTTAGGCCCCAGAGCCTCTTGGACAAAGCTCCATAGGAAGAGGGAAAGGGGCGGGAAAAGAAAATGTGGATCTCGGACTCGGGGACACCACACAGGGCGCACAACACATCACCAGGGCCATGGTGCTTGGCCACCTCCGTCCCCGAGGGGAGGCGTTCGTGCAAAGTTGCCAAAAGAAGATCTTGATCTTTAGGGGAAGCGGTGCTTTCCATAGTCCATGCTAGAATTAGGGCACGATATGCTGATCCAGCAAAAAAGCCCCTCGAAGGCTCTAACAAAGACACCACATAAGGGGAGTCCACCAGTATGGGCGGAAGGGCCGCTCGCAACGCAACCCAATCTAAAGTTTCCTCCAAGCCAAATGTTTGTCGGGACAGGATGTTCCAAGTCCCATTGCGGGAGGATGAGGCAATGAAAAGCATCGGGAACGAGCATATGAAGAAAAAAAATAGGGAATTTGGCACGAAACGGGGCCCTACCAAGCTACAGGTCCAACCAAAAGAGGATCCCATCTCGGTAGTCCCAAGATGAATCTAATGCTTGATCAACTAGGGAGATTTCCAAACTGGGAGCCCTCCCCAATATCGTAAGCCATAAGAGGGCGGCCCTGAAGATACTTAGCTTTAATAAGCTGTAGCTAGACCCTGTAGCAAATAAAAAATTGTAGCTAGACCCCCTCCCCCTCCTCCCTGAGGATCCGCCACACCCATCTCGTCATAAGGGCCACATTCGTGTGGTGGGATCCAAAATACCTAGACCACCTTGGTCCCTAGAGAAGCAGGTATCCGCACACTTCACCATATGGTGTTTTTGGCGGTCGTTGGCCACCAGAAGAACAATGATAGATCCTTATCGAATGAGCTATGAACATCTTCCGGCGGAATATACAACCTATCATAAACATGGAAGGCCAGATATTAAGAGTCGATGAGCATGAAGTTTCTCCCTTTGAAAGTCAACCCCTCGCACCACAGCTCCGCCCTGGATGCAACCCGCCCCATAAGCGGGTCAAAGTCCTGAATCTAGATCCTAGATTTAGAAAGCGACATCCCCAAGTATGCGTTGGGGAAGGCAGGCAACCTACAATTGAGGTTGTCCATAATCCGCTGCTGATTCGTTTGCAAATAACACAAGACCACAACTTCGCTCTTATCTTATTTGATCTTGAGGCCTCACATGGCCTCAAAGCAGAGAAAGAAGGAACTTGAGATTGATGATATATCAATCTTAGATCCCTCCACCATGCTCATGGTACCGTCTGCTTACTGGAGATGAGTAGCCCACGAGCAGCGAACACCTCAGACAAGGCAGACGAATTCATGGGGTTTAATAGGTCCACTATGATGGCTGCGTTTGGTAGTGGTGTGCTACTTGTGAGCTGTGCTGGGATTTTTCCCGAAGAGGAAGGGTGAAGCAATATAGTAATGGATAAGTATTTTCCTCGGTGAGAACCAAGGTTATCGAACCAATAGGAGAACCATGCAAATCCTAGTGAACGGTATCTACACACACAAGAGCAGATACTTGCACTCAACGCAGGCAAGAGGGTTGTCAATCCCCTTGAACTTGTTACTTGCAAGGATCGAATCTGGTAGTGGTAGATATATAAATTGCGAAGTAAAATAAAAAATGCATCAAGGTATTTTTTTTTGTTTACATAATATGATAAAAGTAGACCCGGGGGCCATTGTTGGGGAACGTAGTAATTTCAAAAAAATTCCTACGCACACGCAAGATCAAGGTGATGCATAGCAATGAGAGGGGAGAATGTTGTCTACGTACCCTCGTAGACCAGCAACGGAAGTGTTGACACAACATAGAGGAAGTAGTCGTACGTCTTCCCGATCCGATCGATCCAAGTACCGAACGTACGGCACCTCCGAGTTCTGCACACGTTCAACTCGGTGACGTCCCTCGAGTTCCGATCCAGCAAAATATTGAGGGAGAGTTTCATCAGCACGACGGCGTGATGACGGTGATGCTTCGCCTAAGAACCGCTACAATATGACCGAGGTGGAATATGGTGGAAGGGAGCACCGCACACGGCTAAGGAACGATCACAATGATCAACTTGTGTGTCATGGGGTGCTCCCTTGCCTCAGTATATAAAGGAGGGAGAGGGGGAGGTGCGGCCAGCCCTAAGGGTGCGCCTGGAGGAGTTCTACTCCAACCAGGAGTAGGACTCCCCCCTCTTGCCTTGTTGGAAAAGGAAGGAGGAAGGGAGAAAGAGGAAAGGGGGGCGCCGCCCCCCCTTCCTTGTCCTATTCGGACTAGGGGGGAGGGGGGCGCGCGGCCTGCCCTGGCCGGCCCTCCTCTTCTCCCTTATGGCCCATGTAGGCCCAATAACCCCAGGGGGGGTTCCGGTAACCCCCCGGTACTCCGGTAAAATCCCGATTTCACCCGGAACATTTCCGATATCCAAATATAGGCTTCCAATATATCAATCTTTATGTCTCGACCATTTCGAGACTCCTCGTCATGTCCGTGATCACATCTAGGACTCCGAACAACCTTCGGTACATCAAAACACAAAAACCCTAATTACGATCGTCACCGAACTTTAAGCGTGCGGACCCTACGGGTTCGAGAACTATGTAGACATGACCGAGACACGTCTCCGGTCAATAACCAATAGCGGAACCTGGATGCTCATATTGGCTCCTACATATTCTACGAAGATCTTTATCGGTCAGACCGCATAACAACATACGTTGTTCCCTTTGTCATCGGTATGTTACTTGCCCGAGATTCGATCGTCGGTATCTCAATACCTAGTTCAATCTCGTTACCGGCAAGTCTCTTTACTCGTTCCGTAATACATCATCCCGCAACTAACTTATTAGTTGCAATGCTTGCAAGGCTTATGTGATGTGCATTACCGAGAGGCCCAGAGATACCTCTCCGACAATCGGAGTGACAAATCCTAATCTCGAAATACGCCAACCCAACAAGTACCTTCGGAGACACCTGTAGAGCACCTTTATAATCACCCAGTTACGTTGTGACGTTTGGTGCACAAAGTGTTCCTCCGGTAAACGGGAGTTGCATAATCTCATAGTCATAGGAACATGTATAAGTCATGAAGAAAGCAATAGCAACAAAACTAAACGATCAAGTGCTAAGCTAACGAATGGGTCAAGTCAATCACATCATTCTCCTAATGATGTGATCCCGTTAATCAAATGACAACTCATGTCTATGGTTAGGAAACTAACCATCTTTGATTAACGAGCTAGTCAAGTAGAGGCATACTAGTGACACTTGTTTGTCTATGTATTCACACATGTATTATGTTTCCGGTTAATACAATTCTAGCATGAATAATAAACATTTATCATGAATAAGGAAATAAATAATAACTTTATTATTGCCTCTAAGCATATTTCCTTCAGTCTCCCACTTGCACTAGAGTCAATAATCTAGTTCACATCGCCATGTGATTTAACACAATAGTTCACATCACCATGTGATTAACACCCATAGTTCACATCGACATGTGACCAACACCCAAAGGGTTTACTAGAGTCAATAATCTAGTTCACATCGCTATGTGATTAACACCCAAAGAGTACTGAGGTGTGATCATGTTTTGCTTGTGAGAGAAGTTTAGTCAACGGGTCTGCCACATTCAGATCCGTAAGTATTTTGCAAATTTCTATGTCAACAATGCTCTGCATGGAGCTACTCTAGCTAATTGCTCCCACTTTCAATATGTATCCAGATTGAGACTTAGAGTCATCTGGATCAGTGTCAAAACTTGCATCGACGTAACCCTTTACGACGAACCTTTTGTCACCTCCATAATCGAGAAACATATACTTATTCCACTAAGGATAATTTTGACCAATGTCCAATGATCTGCTCCTTGCCAAACTCAGGGCAGGGTTATACAATAGGTCTGGTACACAGCATGGCATACTTTATAGAACCTATGGCTGAGGCATAGGGAATGACTTTCATTCTCTCTCTATCTTCTGCCATGGTCGGGTTTTGAGTCTTACTCAACTTCACACCTTTGTAACACAGGCAAGAACTCCTTCTTTGACTGTTCCATTTTGAACTACTTCAAAATCTTGTCAAGGTATGTACTCATTGAAAAACTTATCAAGCGTCTTGATCTATCTCTATAGATCTTGATGCTCAATATGTAAGCAGCTTCACCGAGGTCTTTTCTTTGAAAAACTCCTTTCAAACATTCCTTTATGCTTTGCAGAACAATTCTACATTATCTTCCATCAACAATATGTCTTTCACATATACTTATCAGAAATGCTGTAGTGCTCCCACTCACTTTCTTGTAAATACAGGCTTCACCGCAAGTCTGTATAAAACTATATGCTTTGATCAACTTATCAAAGCGTATATTCCAACTCCGAGATGCTTGCACCAGTCCATAGATGGATTGCTAGAGCTTGCATATTTTGTTAGTACCTTTAGGATTGACAAAACCTTCTGGTTGCATCATATACAACTCTTCTTTAATAAATCCATTAAGGAATGCAGTTTTGTTTATCCATTTGCCAGATTTCATAAAATGCGGCAATTGCTAACATGATTCGGACAGAGTTAAGCATAGATACGAGTGAGAAACTCTCATCGTAGTCAACACCTTGAACTTGTCGAAAACCTTTTTGCGACAATTCTAGTTTTGTAGATAGTAACACTGAAAGGGCATTTCCCTACTTTATGTTTTGGATGATCATGACAACCCTTTGTGGCCTAATCGTGTGCTATATGTTTCAGGTTCTCGATGCTTAGGCTTACATCGGATTGCTATTGCCTCTCGTAGGAAAAGATCGAAGACGTGTCCTCTACGCTTTTATTTTCTTTGGTCGTAGAGTTCCCGTACTATCAAGAGGGAATCCTCATTAGGAAGCTCTGGGGGAATCAGTTCACGTACACTTTCCTCACCCCTCCTTTGTCTTCCTCAGTTGTGTGAGAGAGATCCCCCTGTCATTCCTTCGTGTTTCTGCTCTTCCCAGCGGTTGTACCGCTCCCTGGAGCGGTTGTACCGCTCCCTGGAGCGGTTGTACCGCTGGACCTTGAAGCTCTCCTACTTTGACCGAGCGGTTGTACCGCTGCCTCCGGGCGGTGGTACCGCCACCTTGCTCAACAAAGGCTAGGACGGTGGTTTCGGCCATGCACCGCTCAAGTACCAGTCTCGTCTCTGTTCCGAGGCGGTAGTTGTGCGGTGGTGGCCCGGTTGATCCGGTCGATCCTCGTTGACCGGTATCACCGGTGGTCTAAGCGGTTCTTCCGCTCAGAACTTCTCCGCCCAAGAGCTCAAGGCCATGCGGTTGTTCCGGTCTTGCACCGCTCAAGTACCGGTCTCGTCTCTGTTTCGAGGCGGTAGTTGTGCGGTGGCTGGGCGGTTGGTCCGGTCATTCTCTTAAACCGGTACCACCGCCTAGTGGCCCGGTTGCACCGCTTGGTAGGGTTCTGCAGCTACACCGTGAGTCCCGGTTGTACCGGGACAAGGACCGGTTGTACCGCTGCGGGGCTGAAAGCGCAGCAACAGCTGGATTTAGAGGGTTGGTATTTAAGAGAGCTTCTCCCACCTACCACTCTCACCTTTTGACCTCCCACTCCACCATTAATGCACCTCAAGCTCTCTTGCCCGATCTCTCTCTCTAGCCACTCAAACTTGTTGATTTGCTAGGGATTGAAGGAGGAGACCTAGATCTACACTTCCACCAAAGGATATTTGCTTCCCCCATACTTTCTTGTGTGGATTTTGTTACTCTTGGGTGTTTGAGCACCCTAGACGGTTGAGGTCACCTCGGAGCCATATTCCATTGTGGTGAAGCTTCGTGGTTTTGTTGGGAGCCTCCAATTAAGTTGTGGAGAGAGCCCCAACCTTGTTTGTAAAGGTTCGGTCGCCGCCTTCAAGGGCACCAATAGTGGAATCACGGCATCTCGCATTGTGTGAGGGCGTGAGGAGAATACGGTGGCCCTAGTGGCTTCTTGGGGAGCATTGTGCCTCCACACCGCTCCAACGGAGACGTACTTCCTCTCAAAGGGAAGGAACTTCGGCAACACATCCTCGTCTCACCGTCTCCACTCTTGGTTATCTCGTGCCTTTATTTGAGCAAGCTTACTTGTTTCATATCTCTTGCTTGCTTGTGTACCTATCCTCGTTGCATCATATAGGTTGCTCACCTAGTTGCATATCTAGACAACCTACTTTGATGCAAAGTTTAAATTGTTAAAGAAAAGCTAAAAATTGTTAGTTGCCTATTCACCCCCCCTCTAGTCAACCATATCGATCCTTTCAATTGGTATCAGAGCCTCGTCTCTTTATTAAGGACTTTACCGTCCAAAGAGTATGGTTGATACCGTAGACGGTGTGGAGGAACACTCCGTGTGAATCCGATCTCGTCTACGGGCGATGGGGGAACCTCGGTCTCTCGTGAGGAGTTCAATGTGGCCTTGGAGACATTGAAAACCTCCATGACGACCGAAGTTGAAAGCATGTTTACTAAATTTCTTGAGGGGCTTAAACTATCCACCGCACCGTTGAAAGTGGGTGACCCGCCAACAAGGTGACGGATGCTATCCCCGACAAGGGGGAAGCTAGTAGTGAAAAGGCTCCTTCTTCTAGTGGTAAGAATGGCACCGACATCTTTGCCCATGTGGAACCACCACTTGTTTATGGTGGACCGGTTCCTTCCACTCATTTGAATCATGCCGGTCCTCCCCCTAAGATTGTGAAAAATGAGGATTTTGATTCTTGGGTTTACCGCTTTAAACGTCATTTAAATCATGTGAACACTAACCTTTGGAGAATCATTGAAGAAGGTTTCTATCCACATGATCCAAGCAACTTCACTCCTCGAGAAGCCGCGGACAATCAATTCAATGAGAATGCTCTCTTCATCATTCAAGATGCAATTCCACCCGAAGACCTACCTCATCTTCGTCCCTTCGCCTTGGCCAAAGATGCATGGCATTGTGTCGTCTCTCTCTACCGGGGAAGCGCAAGCATTCAACGCTCCAACTATGAAGTGGTACAAGATGAGGCCGATGAGTTTGCAATGAAAATGAAGAACCTCGTGAGCTTATCGGAGAGTAACCAAACTCGCGGTCTCACTACGAGATCACGGGAGCAAGGACACGGATGACAATTGGATCAAGCGCAAATTCCTCAAGGCAATGATGCCCTATCACAAGGCCATGTCCTCCGTCATTCGTCAAAGACCGGACTTCCACACTTTGACCTCAAGCGAAGTGTTGGATGAGTTTGTGGCCATGAACATTTTGGACAAGACCGCCGACAATGCGGTGCTCCGTTCTCAACGGGCAAAGAAGCCTAACCTTGCATTGAAGGCCAAGCTCACCGTGGAAAAGAAGAAGAGGAAGAAGAGGAGAGCAACCCCGAAGATACAAAGTATGCATATCATGAACACATGGCACTTGCTTCAAGGCAATTTTGGAGCAAGAAAAACTCGAGGCCAAACTTTAGCAAAAACCTCGAGTGGCACAAGGGGCAAGCAACGTGTAAGGACTTGCTACAATTGCGGCAACGTGAGTCATTTCGTTGCGGAATGCCCGTATGAGAAGAGGGAAGACAATGGTGGCAAGCTCATCCGAAAGGACAAGGCCAAGTCGTTCCCCAACAAGAACAACTTCACCAAGAAGACTCCTCCCAAGGCTTTGGTTGTGCAAGAAGAGTACAATGAGGATGATGACGATGATGAAGATGATGAGTCGGTTGCCATGGCCTCCGTTGCCATTGCGACAACGTCACGGGTGTCTCTCTTCGACTCACCCAATGAGAGCATCACCGCCAAGTGCCTCATGGCTAAAGCCACCAACAAGGTAACCTCCAACATCAAAACTACCATCATTAATCATCCTTCTCCGACGGATAGCATTAATGAACTTGAGGGAGCTAATGTGGAGGCTAACGAGTTTGAGGCCTTTATGGGCAAACTCAAGGGAAAATCCAAGAAGCACTTTGTTGCTCTCTTGGAACAACTTGGTGAAGCCAATGACATGATCGAGGCTCACGAAGACACCATCACTAAGATGGAAGGGCATAGTCGTGACTATGCCGATGAGATTTCGGTCTTTCCAATGCTCTTGAGGAGAGCGTGGTCTTAGTTTGGCTCTTGAGGAGTCACACAACATTGATCATGCTAAGTTAAAGAAAGATTATGATCATGTTCCTCATAGTTTCTCATGTGCTAAACTCCGAGAAGGCCGAACTTGAGGTTGATCTTGCTAGACTCAAAGAGGAGTTTGATCTACTTGACAAGGCTCACAAGGTCTTGAAGGGTGCTCATGCTAGCCTCAAAGAGTCTCATGATCAACTTCAAGTAAAGCTAACCAAGGAAAAAACCACTTTCCCTCGTATGATGTTAATTGATAATGCAAATGCTACTAACCCGTGTTGTGAGCATGTGCATCTCGTTGAGGAGAACGCTAAGCTAAAGGGGCAACTTGAGAGAGGTCTTGCAACTTGCATACAAGGCAAGAAGAACCTCAACGATCTCTTGATCAACCAAAAGGGAGTTGTGGCCAAGGAAGGGGTTGGGTACGTGCCCGACTCCAAGAACAAAAATGACAAGACCAAACGACCTCCTCCTCTCATGCAAACCTTTGTGAAGGAGGGAGAGAGTGCCTCCGAGGAGAAGAAGAAGAACAATGTCAAGAAGGGCAATGTCACCCCTCCCAACAAAGCCGGCGATTTTAATCCTTCTTATGTGTTATGCCGTGCTAGTGATGGGCATGTTTATGCCAAATTTGTTGGTTCTCTTCATGAGTACATTGAATGGTCTATTTGGGTTCCTAAGACCCTTGTTACTAACATCAAAGGACCCATTACAAAATGGGTACCTAAAACCAAGCATTGATCTCTTGTAGGTGTTTGCTTCCGGTGGTGGATCATGGTTGCTCGATAGCGGAGCTACAAATCATATGACCGGAAGAAAGGACTTGGTGGTGGACGTGCACAAGGTTCCATCTATGCCCACCAATGTCGAGTGGGGTGACGCCTCATCTTCTAAGGTATTGGGACTTGGCAAGGTGGTCATCTCTCATGATCTCACGATCGAGAAGGTCATGCTTGTTGAGTCCCTTGCATACAATTTACTTTCCGTTCGTCAACTTGCAATCATGGGCTTTGCCACTTTCTTTGATATCGATACCGTGGCCCTCTTGTGGAGCAAGACTCTTAAAGTAGCCTTCGTTGGGCATGTCGAGATCGGTCTATATGTGATTAACTTTTCGGAGCGACCCACTAAGACCGCGACATGCCTAATGGCTAAAGTTGATGTGGGATGGCTTTGGCATCGCCGTTTAGCCCATGTCAATATGAGATCTTTGCAAAGTCTCCTCAAGGGGGACCATGTCCGTGGACTAACGAATGTTAGTTTTGCTAAAGATCGTGCTTGCAGTGCCTGTATCGAAGGAAAGCTACATGAGAAGGCTCACCCTCCCTCGTATTCAAAGAGGCCTTTGGAGCTCCTTCACATGGATCTCTTTGGGCCTCCATCCTTCGATAGTCTTTGAGGTAGGAAGTAATTTTTGGTGATTGTGGATGACTACTCAAGGTACACGTGGGTGTATTTCTTCAAGAGGAAGAGCGAGACCCAACAAACCGTCATTGACTTTGCAAATGAAGCACAACGTCAACACAATGCAAAGATCTTGACAATAAGAAGTGACAACGGCACCGAGTTCAAGAACTACACCTTGGATGAATTTCTTAGTGATGAGGGAATCAAGCATCTGTTGGACGTAGCAGACATTTCAAAATTTTCTACGTCACCAAGATCAATCTATGGAGTATCTAGCAACGAAGAGAGGAGTGCATCTACATACCCTTGTAGATCGCGAGCGGAAGCGTTCAAGAGAACGGGGTTGATGGAGTCATACTCGTCGTGATCCAAATCACCGATGATCCTAGTGCCGAACGGACGGCACCTCCGTGTTCAACACACGTACAGCCCGGTGACGTCTCCTACGCCTTGATCCAGCAAGGGGAGAAGGAGAGGTTGGGGAAGACTCATCCAGCAGCAGCACGACGGCGGGTGGTGGTGGAGGAGTGCGGGACTCCAGCAGGGCTTCGCCAAGCACTACGAGAGACGAGGAGGGAGAGGGGTAGGCTGCGCCAACAGGGGAAGAACTTCGTGTGTTGGGCTGCCCCTTTGCCTCCACTATATATAGGGGAGAGGGAGGGCTGCGCCCCCACCTAGGGTTTCCACCCCTAGGGGTGGCGGCAGCCCCACCCATCTGGGGTGGCGGCCACAAGGG